>NC_057814.1:485475516-485514110 GCF_018294505.1 Triticum aestivum | reverse complement strand
CTCCCGCAAAAACGACTAACTCCACAGCACCAGAGCATCTTACATCACGCCGTCCGCACTTAATCGCCCTTTCTCCCCTCCCCTCTCGAAACCCTAGACTGCTCATCCACCGGCGTACCATAGCCCATTCACTGCCAGCGGCGTCCACCTCACCGGATCTGCTTCTGCGGCCGCATCTACCCCTCCCACCTCCCCTAGAAACAAGTAGACTGCTCATCCACCACTGTACCACAGCCCATTCAGTGCCGGCCTTGTCCACGGCGCCGGATCTGCTTTGCCGGTACTCTCGTCAACCGCCGCGCATCTGCAGCGGCTCATTCGTACTCCCCACCGGAGACGCTTCGTCCACACCCCCCGGAGCCGCCCCACCGACGCCCCCGTCGACGGCCTCTGATCCTCTTCACCGACACCTTCCTCAACCCTACCGGAGCCGCTTTGCCGACACCTTCCTCAACCCTACCGGAGCCGCTTCGCCGACACCATCGTCAACCCTACCGGAGTAGCTTCACCTATACCATTCTCAACCCTACCGGGGCCGCTTTGCCAACTCACAAGTCCACGGCCTCAGATCCGCTTCCTCGCACCCTCATCCAACCTACCAGAGCAGCTTCTGACGCCCCGTCCACGGCCGCAGATCCGCATCGTCGACACCACACTTAACCCAACCACCGGAGCAGCTTCTGACGCCCCGTCCATGGCCGCAGATCCGCATCGTCGACACCATCCTTAACCCAACCACCGGAGCATCTTCTGACGCCCCGTCCACGGCCGCAGACCCGCATCGTCGACACCATCCTTAACCCAACCACCGGAGCAGCTTCTGACGCCCCGTCCACAGCCGCAGATCCGCGTCGTCGACACCATCCTTAACCCAACCACCGGAGCAGCTTCACCTACGCCCTCGTCCACGGCCACAGATCCTCTTCGCCCACACCGTAGTCCACCCTACCGGAGCCGCTCCACAAGCACCCTACTCGACGGTTCTAGATCTCCTTACCGGACCCCGACAGCCAGCGCAGCGTCATCACCCTCGACGTTTCTAACCTGATTCCCACCGTCTGGAGAGATGCCAAGCACCCGCCACGGCCTAGGTACTTGTCACCTTTAAACCCGTCCAGCATCACCTGCCCGATGTACTTCAAATATACTAACTAGTCGCTGTTACCTGTTATGCAGCTGGCAAAAACTACAAGGACGATGTTTCTTCTGGATCTAACAGCTTGGCCAACCAAGATCCTAGACTGAGGCATTGCTATGATCTTGTAAGCGCATCTCTCTCTTGTATTGTTCTGTGCCTGCCTGCGTGCTTTGCTAGGATTTTCGACCAGTAATCCCTTTGTGCAGACAATGATTTCTACTACAGGCTGCTAAATTAGATATGTAGATGTCATACATGATACTACCTCGTACCTCCGTTCCTAAATATAAGTCTTTCTAGAGATTCCACTATAGGCTACATACGGAGCAAAATGAGTGAATCTACACTCGAAAATGCATCTATATACATCTGTATGTGGTCCATACTGGAATCTCTACAAAGACATATATTTAGGAACAGGGGCAGTACATTACACAAAATCGTAGGTGGCATGTAGGAATTCCAGTGCACTACATTAGGCTCCCTTAGAGTGCCTGCTAGTCCAGCATACAGAGTCATGGCTAGTTTATGTTACGCACACAATCGTTAATTGGTGGTTTAAATATGCGCGAGGGATATGAAATGTAGTATCATGTAGAGATGTCTGAAATTAGTCGTGCCAACTTGCAGATAGGGTTACACAATGAAAAAGTACAAGATGTATGTGGCAATTTCATGGAACATCGCAAAAAAAGGAGAGGCAGCGATGAGCCTATACAGTGTGCTATGGCACGTCACTCCTCCATTGCAATCATCATGACATGTTATTTGTATGCCAGTTCTATTAGCCAAGTTTCTTAGGGACAGTTATTACGAGTTATCCTAAGAAAATAAGCACCTGCGAATATAAGCTCCATGTAATAAGCCAACCAGTTCTTTTCATTGCGTTTTCAGCTTATCTTTGGTATGATCAGTGGAAAGTCTAGATTGCATTATATTTTTTTTCATTTTGCTGCCCATATGGAAATTAATTTGACTTGCAAACATCACAAATTGAACCCAGTGCAGTAATTAATATGATAGGAAAACAGACCATCACTATTTGCTCAAAATGCAAAAGATACCATCTACTTGGCACAATCTACTTTGGTCAATGTTTTCCATAGAGATCCCATTGCCTAATTTAAACGAAGAACGCATGACCCACATTTAAATGAAGAACAATTATTTATTGAAATTCGATGGTCCATGTGGCTGGTTATTATCATATAGCAGCACCACCTGAAAGCATCATATAGCAGCAGCAGCAGCTCATAGCAACTCATCATACAGCAGCAGCAGTCTGCAATTCATCATATACCAGTAGCAGCTCATAGCAATTCATCATATAGCAGCAGCAGGAGCAGCTCATAGCAATTCATCATATAGCAGCAGCAGGAGCAGCTCATAGCAATTCATCATATAGCAGCAGCAGGAGCAGCTTGTAGCAACTCATCATATAGCAGCAGCAGCTCATAGCAATTCATCATATAGCACCAGCAGCAGCAGCTCATAGCAACTCATCATACAGCAGCAGCAGCTCATAGCAATTCATCATATAGCAGCAGCAGGAGCAGCTCATAGCAATGCATCATATAGCAGCAGCAGAAGCAGCTCATAGCAATTCATCGTATAGTGGATCAGAATGAAAATTTGGCAAAAAATCAGAGGAGATCCTCACCTTGTTGGATGAGCTCATCCTTCAACAGCACCTCAAGGCCATGGCCTAGGAGGAGGGGAGGGGGAATAAGGTGCCTTCTGCTGCAGTGTGGCATCAGCCGTAGTTGTGCAGCGCCCGTCGGAGTAGTGCGTTGGACGAACCACAGTGGAGCAGCTGCTGGAGACCATGAGAATGAGGGGCGGCGCCAGAGGGAGGAGCAGCCAGGGAGATTTGCCCCTACCCGCCGGCCATGTAGCCTAGCTGGACATAGCATCGTCGAGGACCAGGCCAGATGGGACCAGTGGCGACGGCTCGCTGGAGGAACCCTTGTGCTGCAGGCAGGGGATCGAGGTAGAGGGAAAGGGGAGAGGAGATGCAAGCGGGCAGGGCAATGAATGCTTGCGTGTTTGTTTTTACTTGAGGGTCAGGTGTGACACAGGCGTCAGCAGTTGCATTTTGAGTGTAATGTAGGCAGACAACAGAGTCATTTCACTATTCCCCTTCCCTTCAATTTTTAGTGAGGTTCTACCCGAAACACCCCCCTCCAAAGAGAAATTAGTTAAACCCAAGCCCATAACTCAAAAATGACTTCTTTACATCTTTTATGGCTTATTTTGACAATATGCCCTGAAAAGGCGGAATCGAACTAGCCCTTAACCTGCAATTCAATTGTGCGTGCAATGATGAATCACTCCTGCCTGCTATCTGTACATTTAGGCATCATCATACATGGCATAACCTAATACATGTGCATTCCATTGTAGAATCTGGAATATGCAATGTTTATGTTAGTTCATACGTTGCACATGATGTTTAAATGCCCCTTAAATCTGGTCAGTCAAGTGATGGTCTTTAAGCCTCCTTCTTTGCTTCTTTTCTTGATATGTAAGATTTGCTCACATATCTGTTCAATTGCTTGTTTGCATCAGCCAGCCATACTAGGACTATTTGCTTTGATTACTTGCTGTTCTTGACCTAACACTCTAACAGAGCTTGTCAACGATTTTATCACTAAGGGATACTGTAGTGGGGCCTTGTCTAACTCATAGGTGACATAAAGGTTTGGCTGTACACTACAGTAGGCTCTCCAAGAGTACCTGGAGATCCAGTTCGAAGGTATGCCTAGTTTTTACATAGTGCAGACATAGTAAATGCTCATTTCATTGTGTGCAAGTGCAAGAGATGCGGCATGTTTCATTATGTGGTGTTGTTTTGTTATAATCTCATCCTTTTGTGTTCACAGACTGGAAAGTATGCATATTTATATATCTTCCAAGGAGACGAGTAACTAGTTTGTGTCACCTTGCAGAGGGGGTGCAATGAAGATAAGATTGAGGATTTCCAAGTACAAGATGTTAGGAAGGAGCCTTGCAAGAGAAGTAGGAGCTGCGCTGAGCCTCCTCAACCTGCTAAGGTAAGTCACTTTATGCAACTCAACAGTTCAATTCCTTGTTTGTTTCAGGCATAGTTAATTTTCTCTTTTCAATTGCTTTATTTGTCCTCAGTTAATGAGATGCCCAAATAATCATGCCTGATGTTCGGTACTTGTATCACTATTAGTTGACATAATTAAAGGCCTTACCATTTAATTACTCTGCCGAAGTGTGCCTGAAGCTTTGAAGTCTATTAACCAACTATTATTGCATGAGGCTCACAATCTAGTTTATACTACGCTAATGATTGCATAGTTTTGCCTGCTGTAGTATGTTTGTATGAAACCCTCTGCTGTTCATTATGCTCCCTAAGACTTTAATTGAGGCACAGAATGGCCAACTGCTTGCTTACTTATATGCAACCTGTTGTCTAAATTTGTAACTTGTCTGTGTTTTCGATTGGGCCCCAACATCATGCTCCTCTGGTGAGCTAAGAGGGATTTCTGTATGCAGGTTGCACAGACTATCTTTTTTATAATTTTAAAAATATCACCTACTTATGCTTCATGACGTGTAACATTTTTTTTGAAAGTGACGTGTAACATTATTGTTAGTCCTGTTTTGCCATGTAGTACAAAATAGTGTCTTGTTCGCTTCATTGTTGTAACTATATTTTTGCCCTAGTCATGTGTACTTACAGAAACATTTCAGGATGAAGTGACATCAACACAAAGATCTGCGAGCAGTGCGGCATGGCCGTTACCGAATGATTATGGATTGGCATTGGAATGTGCTGATGTTCTCGAGCATCAACTAGAGGTGGCAAGACAACGTGTACATGATTGTCAACGTATAATCAATAAGTTGAGACTGGACATGCAGGTATTAGATGCAGGAGTCAAAAAATGAAACAAGACACTGAGGTAACCATGAAGGAATTGGAGATTTTGCAGACTGAAATTTGTGCTATCTGAATCCGGCCAATCCTATTTTCTGAAGAGATTATAGTTCAAATGGAGTTAAGTTGATGCGCGTCCATGATGTATGAGCTGTATTTGCCCAGTGTATGTAATTTGCTGTTTGTGTATGCTTTATTATCACCTGTGCCGAACCATAATGCCCAGTGGGTATAATCGGCTGTAATTTCTTTATTGTATAGTGTAGGATTATTCTACCTTTCTATGCCTTGATCTCTTTGTTGTATAGTATTGAGTAGGATAATTCTTTGAATATGCTATATCGTTCAAACAGGGGCCAACTCGCCCGACCATGGCCCTTCACGGGCCGTCGGATCCATGGGCCTTCTATGTCTCGTAGGATCCATGGGCATTCTACGTCTCGTAGGATCCATGGGCCTTGTACGACTCGTAGGATCCATGGGCCTTGTACGTCTCGTAGGATCCATGGGCCTTCTACGTCTCGTAGGATCCATGGGCCGCCAACTCATTTATGGGTCTTGTACGGGCCTTTAATGGGCCATAGAGGGGCCTTTAATGGAAATTATACGTTTTATGGGCTCACCATAACGGGCCATTAATAGTCCGTATTTGGTGATGCTATGAAAATGGCCCAACAAACTAACGGTCCACAAACGGGCCGACTGTAACGATGGGCTGAATTTGGCCCACAAGCAGAAAATGACAATAACGGGCCGTAAGTAACCGAATGCTGCAAATGAGCCCAAGAATAAATGGGCCCTCAGAAGGCCGAAAGTTAACTTGGGCTGGAAACGGCCCAACGGAATAACGGGCCGTTAATGGGTATAAAGTGATACACTGTTCATTACGGGCCAATTTCACCACGGGCCGTTAATGGGTGTGAAGTAATACACTATTCATTACGGGCCAGTTTCAGCACGGGCCGCAAATGGGCCAAGAGTTACAAAGGGCCTCATATGGGCCGAAAGACGTCATGGGCTATACATGGGCCAGAAGTGAAAACGGGCTGGAATCATATTGGATGGCCCAGATGACGCTACTGGGCCTAATTCGGATAGGGCGTAACGGGCCTTGGGTTAGCGGGCTGTAAATGGGCTATATGCGAACAGGCCGTTAACAGGCACTCCATGGGCCGGCCCGCCAGCTTTTGACCAAGTCAAACGGGCCGGCCTTTTCACAGGAATGGGCCACTGTTGGGCCGTGCCACGTGTCGACGTATCATAGGCGCCTTCTGTCCACTGAGTGGATGACATCTGTCCCAACGATGAGCCGACACGTGTTTCCTCTAGCCAATGATGATTTTACACGTGGAAAATCCCCATTGGTCGGGGCTGTTAACGGGTTATCGGATCCAAAACCCGACCCGATAGCTTAACGGCGTTCCGTTACGGTGGATGCCACGTGTCGGTCACCCTTGACGAAAGCACTTCTGTGACGCGCGATTTATCGTCATGGAAGTGGACACTTCCGTGATGATAATTTTGGTAATGTCATGGAACACTTCTACGACAGCACATGTATGACTATCTTGATTCTGTCATAAATTTGTCATGGATGTACATGCATGACAAAAAACGCGACCTACTGTGACAAACACGTATCATCACGGAAGTGTATTTTTTTGTAGTGTAGGGTTTAGCCATTACGATCTCGAGGTAGACCAACTCTTGTAACCCCTATACTCATCAAAGTCAATCAAGTAGGAAGTAGGGTTTTACCTCCATTAAGAGGACCCGAACCTGGGTAAACATTGTGTCCCCTTTGTCTCTTGTTGCCTTCGATCCTCAGACGCACAGTTCGGGACCCCCTACCCGAGATCGGTCGGTTTTGACACCGACAGGGCCACCTGCCATCCACAAGGGTGGGGGCGCGCCCTATCCCCCTAGGCCCGCCCCTGCCTTGTGGACCACCTGGCAGGCCCCGGATGCCCTTCTTCTTCTATATAATGAGTTTTGACCTGGAAAAATCAGGAGGAAGCTTTCGGGATGAAACGTCGCCGTCTCGAGGCGGAACTTGGGCAGAACCAATCTAGGGCTCCGGCGGAGCTGTTCTGCCGGGGAAACTCCCCTCCAGGAGGGGAAATCATTGCCACCGTCATCACCAACGATCCTCTCATCGAGAGGGGGTCAATCTCCATCAACATCTTCACCAACACCATCTCCTCTCAAATCCTAGTTCATCTCTTGTATCCGATCTTTGCCTCAAAACCTCAGATTGGTACATGCGGGTTGCTAGTAGTGTTCATTACTCCTTGTAGTTGATGCTAGTTGGTTTCGGTGGAAGAGCATATGTTCAATTCCTTAATGATAATTAATACTCCTCTGATTATGAACATGAATATGCTTTCTGAGTAGTTATGTTTGTTCCCGAGGACATGGGAGAAGTCTTGTTATAAGTAATCATGTGAATTTGGTATTCGCTCGATATTTTGATGAGATGTATGTTGTGTTTCCTCTAGTGGTGTTATGTGAACGTCGACTAAATGACACTTCACCATGATTTGGGCCTAGGGGAAGGCATTGGGAAGTAATAAGTAGATGATGGGTTGCTAGAGTGACCCTAGTTTATGCGTTGCTTCGTAAGGGGGGATTTGGATCCATATGTTTCATGCTATGGTTAGATTTATCTTAATTCTTCTTTCATAGTTGTGGATGCTTGCGAGAGGGTTTAATCATAAGTGGGAGGATTTTCCAAGGAAGGGCAGCACCCAAGCACCGGTCCACCCACATATCAAATTATCAAAGTAACGAACGCGAATCATATGAGCATGATGAAAACTAGCTTGACAACAATTCCCATGTGTCCTCGGGAGCGCCTTGCTTTATATAGGAGATCCTCCAGGCTTTTCCTTTGCTACAAAATGGATTGGGCCACCTTGCTGCACCTTAGTTACTTTTGTTACTTGTTATCCATTATGAATTATCTTGTCACACAACTATCTGTTACCGATAATTTCAGTGCTTGCAGAGAATACCTTGCTGAAAACTCCTCGTTGGGTTCGACACTCTTACTTATCGAAAGGACTAAAATAGATCCCCTATACTTGTGGGTTATCAAGACTCTTTTCTGGCGCCGTTGCCTGGGAGTGAAGCGCCTTTGGTAAGGAAACATTTATATGGTATGTTGAAATTTACGGTCACTTGTTACTATGGAGAATAATCCTTTGAGGGGCTTGTTCGGGGTATCTTCGCCTCGACCGGAAGAGAAAATAGTTGCTCCTCAACCTACTGAACCTACTGAAAATATTTATTATGAAATTCCTTCAGGTATGATAGCGAAACTGCTAGCTAATTCTTATGCAGGAGATGGAACATTACATCCTGATATGCACCTAATCTATGTGGATGAAGTTTGTGGATTATTTAAGCTTTCAGGTCTGCCCGAGGATGTTGTCAGGAAGAAGGTCTTCCATTTATATTTGAAGGGGAAGGCATTGACATGGTATAGGCTATGTGATGATATTGGATCTTGGAACTACAACCGATTGAAATTGGAATTTCATCAAAAGTTTTACCCTATGCATCTGGTTCATCGTGATAGGAATTATAGATATTATTTTTGGCCTCGTGAAGGAAAAATTATCGCTCAAGTTTGGGGAGGCTTAAGTCTATTTTATATTCATGCCCCAATCATGAGCTCTCAAGAGAAATTAGTATTCAAAAAATTTATGGTCAGCTTTCTCATAATGATCGATCCATGCTCGATACTTCTTGTACTAGTTCTTTTATGAAGAAGGATATTGAATTCAAATGGGATTTATTGGAAAGAATTAAATGCAACTCTGAAGATTGGGAAATCGATGAAGGTAAGGAGTTAGGTATAAACCTTAAGTTTGATTGTGTAAAATCTTCTATGGATACCGATGCTTTTCGTGATTTTAGCACTAAATATGGACTTGACTCTGAGATAGTAGCTTCTTTCTATGAATCTTTTGCTACTCATGTTGATCTCCCTAAGAAGAAGTGGTTTAAATATAATCCTCCCATTGAAGTTAAAGTAGTAGAACCTATTAAAGTTGAAGAAGAAACTATTACTTATAATGTTCATCCCATTGTTCCTACTGCTTATATTGAGAAACCACCTTTTCCTGTTAGAGTAAAGGATCGTGCTAAAGCTTCAACTGTGGTTCGTAAGAGTTATACTATAACACCTACACCCCCTGAACAAATTAAAGTTGAACCTAGTATTGTTATGGTTAAAGATCTATTGGTTGATAACATTGATGGGCATATTATTTATTTCTGTGTTGAAGCTGCTAGGATTGCTAAACCCGATATTAAATATAAACATAGAACTATTGTTGGCATGCCTGTTGTTTCCGTTAAAATAGGACATCATTGTTATCATGGCTTATGTGATGTGGGTGCTAGTGTGATTGCAATTCCTTTTACTTTATATAAAGAAAATGAATGATATTGCACCTGCTGAGATAGAGGATATTGATGTTACTATTAAGCTTGCCAATAGAGATACTATATCGCCAATTGGGATTGTTAGAGATGTTGAAGTCTTGTGTGGGAAAATAAAATACCCTACTGATTTTCTTATTCTTGCTTCCCCACAAGATGACTTTTGTCCCATTATATTTGGTAGACCTTCTGAATACCGTTAATGCTAGATAGACTGCGAGAAAGATATTGTTACTGTTAGTTCAGGGGATATGTATCTTGATTTTAATTTCTCTAAATTTCGTAGACAACCCCATGATAAAGAATTGCCTAGTAAGGATGAAATTATTGGTCTTGCTTCTATTGACATGCCTCCTACTGATCCCTTAGAACAATAATTGCTAGACCATGAAAATGATATGTTTATGAATGAAAGAAGGGAAATAGATGAAATATTCTCTAATGAAGGGCCTGTTTTGAAACACAACTTGCTTGTTGAAATCCCTGGGGATCCTCCTCCACCCAAGGGTGATCCCGTGTTTGAGCTTAAACAATTACCTGATACTTTGAAATATGCTTATCTTGATGAAAAGAAGACATTTCATGTTATTATTAGTGCTAACCTTTCATAGCATGAAGAAAAGAAATTATTGAAAACTCTAAAGAAGCACCGTGTCGCTAATAGATATACTCTCGATGATATTAAGGGCATTAGTCCCACTCTATGTCAGCACAAAATTAATTTGGAGCATGATGCTAAACCAGTTGTTGATCCTCAGCGACGGTTAAATCCTAAGATGAAAGAAGTGGTAAGAAATGAAATACTAAAGCTTCTGGAGGCAGGTATAATTTATCCTATTGCTGATAGTAGATGGGTAAGTCATGTTCATTGTGTCCCTAAGAAGGGAGGTATTACTGTTGTTCCTAATGATAAGAATGAATTGATTCCACAAAGAATTGTTACAGGTTATAGAATGGTAATTGATTTTCACAAATTAAACAAAGCTACTAGAAAAGATCATTACCCCCTACCTTTTATTGATCAAATGCTAGAAAGACTATCCAAACATACACATTTTTGCTTTCTAGATGGTTATTCTGGTTTTTCTCAAATACATGTGTCAAAAGATGATCAGGAAAAGACCACTTTTACTTGCCCTTTCGGTACCTTTGCTTATAGACGTATGCCTTTTAGTTTATGCAATGCACCTGCTACCTTTCAAAGATGTATGACTGCTATATTCTCTGATTTTTGTGAAAAGATTCTTGAGGTTTTCATGGATGATTTCTCTATTTACAGAACTTCTTTTGATGATTGCCTAAGCAACCTTGATCGAGTTTTGCAGAGATGTGAAGAAACTAATCTTGTCTTGAATTGGGAGAAGTGCCACTTTATGGTTAATGAAGGTATTGTCTTGGGGCATACAATTTTTGAAAGAGGTATTGAAGTTGATAAAGCTAAAGTAGATGCTATTGAAAAGATGTCGTGTCCTAAAGCTATCAAAGGTATAAGAAGTTTCCTTGGTCATGCCGGTTTCTATAGGAGGTTTATTAAAGACTTCTCTAAAATTTCTAGGCCTCTCACCAGTCTCTTGCAAAAAGATGTCCCTTTTGTTTTAGATGATGATTGTGTAGAAGCATTTGAAATATTTAAGAAAACCTTGATTTCAGCACCTATTGTTCAACTGCCTGATTGGAATTTACCCTTTGAAATTATGAATGATGCTAGTGATTATGTTGTTGGTGATATTCTATGGCAAAGAGTTGATAAGAAATTGAATGTTATTCATTATGCTAGTAAAACTCTAGACAGTGCCCAGAGAAATTATGCTACTACTGAAAAAGAAATTTTTAGCAGTTGTTTTTGCTTGTGATAAGTTCAGATCTTATATTGTTGATTCCAAAGTAACTGTTCACACTGATCGTGATGCTATTAAATATATTATGGAAAAGAAAGATGCTAAACCTAGACTTATTAGATGGGTTCTCTTGTTACAAGAATTTGATTTGCATATTATCGATAGAAAGGGAGGTGAGAACCCCATTGCAGACAACTTGTCTAGGTTCGAAAATGTGCTTGATGACCCACTGCCTATTGATGATAGCTTTCCTGATGAACAATTAGCTATCATAAATGCTTCTCATAATACTCCATGGTACGCTGATTATGCTAATTACATTGTTGCTAAATTTGTACCACCTAGTTTCACATACCAGCAAAATAAAAAGTTTTTCTATGATTTAAGACATTACTTTTGGGATGACCCACACCTCTATAAAGAAGGAGTAGATGGTGTTATTAGATGTTGTGTACCTGAGCATGAACAGGAATAGATCCTACGCAAGTGCCACTCCGAGTCTTACGAAGGACACCATGCTGGAGATAGAACTGCACATAAGGTATTGCAATCTGGTTTTTATTGGCCTACTCTCTTCAAGGATGCTCGTAAGTTTGTCCTGTCTTGTGATGAATGCAGGAGAATTGGCAATATAAGTAGACGTCAGGAAATGCCTATGAATTATTCCCTTGTTATTGAACCATTTGATGTTTGGGGTTTTGATTATATGGGACCTTTTCCTTCCTCTAATGGGTATACACATATTTTAGTTGTTGTTGATAACGTTACTAAGTGGGTAGAAGCTATTCCAACTAGTAGTGATAATCATAACACTTCTATTAAGATGCTTAAAGAAGTTATTTTTCCGAGGTTTGGAGTCCCTAGATATTTAATGACTGATGGTGGTTCACATTTTATTCATGGTGCTTTCCGTAAAATGCTTGCTAAGTATGATGTTAACCATAGAATTGCATCTCCATATCATCCTTAGTCTAGTGGTCAAGTAGAATTGAGCAACAGAGAGATTAAATTGATTTTACAAAAGACTATTAATAGATCTAGAAAGAATTGGTCTAAGAAACTTGATGATGCATTATGGGCTTATAGAACTGCTTATAAGAACCCTATGGGTATGTCTCTGTATAAAACGGTTTATGGAAAAGCATGTCATTTACCTCTTGAACTAGAACATAAAGCTTATTGGGCAATCAAAGAGCTCAACTATGATTTCAAACTTGCCAGTGTGAAGAGGTTATTTGACATTAGCTCGCTTGATGAATGGAGAACCCAAGCCTATGAGAATGCCAAGTTGTTTAAAGAATAGGTTAAAAGATGGCATGACAAGAGGATACAAAAGTGTGAGTTTAATGTAGGTGATCATGTTTTGCTATACAACTCTCGTTTAAGATTTTTTGCAGGGAAACTTCTCTTTAAATGGGAAGGTCCTTACATTATCGAGGAGGTATATCGTTCCGGTGCCATAAAAATCAACAACGCCGAAGGTAAAAATCCGAAGGTGGTAAACGGTCAAAGAATCAAACATTATATCTCAGGTAATCCCATAAATGTTGAGACCAATATAATTGACACCGTAACACCGGAGGAGTACATGAGGGACACTTTCCAGAATGTTTTAGACTCTGAAAAGGAACAGGTATGTGGTAGGGTAAGTAAACCGACTCCAAAACGTTTCCAATGATAATTTTTCTCCGTTTTGGAATATTTAAAAAATTAGGAAAACTAAAAGTAGTCCGAAAGTTGCACAAGGAGACCACAAGGGTGGAGGGCGCGCCCTACCCCCTGGGCGCGCCCCCCTACCTTGTGGCCACCTCATGTGCCCTCCGGACTTTGTTTTCTTGCACAATACTTCTTTTGGTCGGTAAAAATTCATTATATAATCTCCCGAAGATTTTGACCACCGTACCACGACAAAATCCTCTATTCTTGTTTCGAGCTGTTTTTCTGACCGATCTAGATCACCATGACGTCTCCGAGCACCCCCAAGGACAAGTTTTTTGAGAAGGTCATCAACCCTTACCTCGCGGAGGTGCTGCAACACCCTCAAACCATTGAGATGCGTGAGGGGGTGCTGCACATCCACGATGTTGAGGGGTCGAAGAAGACCGGAAGCATGGAGATAAGACTCGAAACAATGGAGCAACAAGTTTTCAAGTGCCAAGGGATGGTGGAACATGGACTCAATGCCAATCACATGATGATCGCGGAGTTCACCAACAATCACAAGCTAGATGCCAAGAACATTGGGGAGGCCATCTTCAAGCTTCATGAGAAAATCGAGCATCTCCAAGCCCAGATCTATGACCTGCAAAACCAAAACTATGAGTATGAATACGATTTAAGAGGATGAGTTTGGCTGCAGTTTTGAGGGTCCCGGAGACTCGTTCATCTTTCTATGATGGTGAGCCTATGCCTTGGAAGATGTATGACAAGCCTACTTCATCAACAACTCCATCATCAGCACCCCCGAAGAAAGAGACATAAATACATGGGTATGGGCACTCCCCTTGGCAACTGCCTAGCTTGGGGGAGGTGCCCCGGTATCGTATCACCATCACACCTTTACCTTTATCATTTTTCTTAGTTCGATCTTTTGGTTATATCTTGATCTAGTAGAATAAAGTTTTAGTATGATCTAGCTTTGAGTTTTGTTTTTAGATCTATCTATGTAATCGAGTCCGTGAGTTATTTATAATAAAGAGTAGTTTTGAGTTGAGGGCTTTGCTTTCTTGCTATGATCTTCAGGGAATTAAATAAAAGAAAGGAATAAAAAGATCATATATTGATCTTATGGAGAGTAATGACTTCACATATAAAGAGTATGATGACTAAAAGTTGTTGAGAGTTGAAAAACATAGTTTTCGTCATTGTTGGAATTAATAGGTAGTAATAAAGAAAGAGAGGCTTCACATATAAATATACTATCTTGGACATCTTTTCGTAATTGTGAGCACTCATTAAAATATGACATGCTAAAAAGTTGATGTTGGACAAGGAAGACAACATAATAGGTTATGTTTTCTTATATCAGAATAGAAGTTATACTGTCATGGTTCCTCCAACATGTTGAGCTTGCCTTTCCCTCTTATGCTAGCCAAATCCTTTGCACCAAGTAGAGATACTACTTGTGCATCCAAACATCCCTAAACCCAGTTTTGCCATGAGAGTCCGCCATACCTACCTATGGACTGAGTAAGATCCTTCAAGTAAGTTGTCATCGGTGCAAGCAATACAAATTGCTCTCTAAATATGTATGATATATTAGTGTGAAGAAAATAAGCTTTATACGAACTTGTGACATGGAAGAAATAAAAGCGACGGACTGCATAATAAAGTTATTTATCACAAGCGGTAATATAAAGTGACGTTCTTTTGCATTAAGATTTTGTGCATCCAACATTAAAAGCGCATGACAACCTCTTCTTCCCTCTGTGAAGGGCCTATCTTCTACTTTTATCTTCTACCCTTATACAAGAGTCATGGTGATCTTCACCTTTCCTTTTCACAGTTTCTTCTTTTGGCAAGCACTATGTGTTGGAGTGATCCAGATATATATATCCACTCAGATGTAGGTTATCATAAAGTATTATTATTGACATTACCCTTGAGGTAAAAGGTTGGGAGGCGAAACTACAAGCCCCTATCTTTCTCTGTGTCCGATTGAAGCTTTGAACCCATAAGTATCGCGTGAGTGTCAGCAACTGTGAAAGACTAAATGATAGTTGAGTATGTGGACTTGCTGAAAAGCTCTTGAATTGGCTCTTTTCCGATGTTATGATAAATTGAAATTGCCTCAATGACTGAGATCATAGTTTGTTAGTTTTCAATAAAGTTTCTGATTCATACTTTACCTTATGAATGAATTGTTACTTTAGCATAAGAAATTATATGGCATTATATGTTGTTGTTCTAAAGATGATCATGATGCCCTCATGTCCGTATTTTATTTTATCGACACCTCTATCACTAAACATGTGGATATTTTTTTGGTTTCGGCTTTCGCTTGAGGACAAGCGAGGTCTAAGCTTGGGGGAGTTGATACATCCATTTTGCATCATGCTTTTATGTTGATATTTATTGCATTATGGGCTATTATTACACATTATGGCACAATACTTATGCCTTTTCTCTCTTATTTTACAAGGTTTACGTGAAGAGGGAGAATGTCGGCTGCTGGAATTCTAGACTTGAAAAGGAGCAAATATTAGAGATCTATTCTGCACAACTCCAAAAGTCATGAAACTTCATGGAGAATTGTTTCGGAACATATAAAAAATATTGGGCGAAGAAAGCACGAGAGGGGGGCCACCTGTGATACGTCTCCAACGTATCTATAATTTTTTATTGTTCCATCCTATTATATTATCAATCTTGGATGTTTTATAATCATTTTATAGTCATTTTATATCATTTTTTGGTACTAACCTATTGACATAGTGCCAATTGTTGTTTTCTTCATGTTTTTTTACATCGCAGGAAATCAATACCAAACGGAGTCCAAATACAACGAAACTTCACAGAGAATTTTTATGGACAAGAAGACACCCAATGAGCCAAGGCAGCGCCTGGGGTGCTCCGAGGGGAGCACAACCCACCAGGGTGTGCCAGGAGGCCCAGGGCGCCCTGGTGGGTTGTGCCCACCTCGTGTGCCCCCCGGACCGCCTCTTTGCTCTATAAATACCCCAATATTCCAGAAACCCTAAGGGAGTCGACGAAAATCAATTCCAGCCGCCGCAGAGTCTAGAATCACCAGATCCAATCTAGACACCATCACGGAGGGGTTCACCACTTCCATTGGTGCCTCTCCGATGATGCGTGAGTAGTTCTTTGTAGACCTACGGGTCCATAGTTAGTAGCTAGATGGCTTCCTCTCTCTCTCTTGATTATCAATACAATGGTCTCTTGGAGATCCATATGATGTAACTCTTTTTGCACTGTGTTTCTTGGGATCGGATGAACTTTGAGTCTATGAACAGATCTACCTTTTTATATCCATGAAAGTTATTTGAGTTTCTTCGATCTCTTATATGCATGATTGCTTATAGCCTCGTATTTCTTCTCCGATATATGGGTTTCGTTTGGCCAACTTGATCTATTTATCTTGCAATGGGAAGAGGTGCTTTGTAGTGGGTTCGATCTTACGGTGCTTGATCCCAGTGACAGAAGGGGAACCGACACGTATGTATCGTTGCTACTAAGGATAAAACGATGCGGTCTATTTCTACATAAATAGATCTTGTCTACATCATGTCATCGTTCTTATTGCATTACTCCATTTCTCCATGAACTTAATACACTAGATGCATGCTGGATAGCGGTCGATGTGTGGAGTAATAGTAGTAGATGCAGGCAGGAGTCGGTCTACTAATCTTGGACGTGATGCCTGTATAATGATCATTGCCTGGATATCGTCATGATTATTTGAAGTTCTATCAATTTCCCAACAGTAATTTGTTTACCCACCGTTTGCTATTTTCTTGAGAGAAGCCACTAGTGAAACCTACGGCCCCCGGGTCTCTTTCTCATATTATTTGCCTTTGCGATCTATTTTCCTTTGCTTTTATTTTCAGATCTATTAAACCAAAAATACAAAAATACCTTGCTGCAATTTATTCTCATTTATTTTATTTGGCGTTCGATCTATCAATCTACTACAATTTCCTCACGTCTGTTTGCCTATCTTGGGGCGCCGGTACCCGAAAGGGATTGACAACCCCTTTTACACGTGGGGTTGCGACTTGTTGTTATTTGTGTGCAGGTGTTGTTTACGTTGTGTTCCTTGGTTCTCCTACTGGTTCGATAACCTTGGTCTCATCACTCAGGGAAAAAACCTACCGCTGCTGTGCTGCATCATCCCTTCCTCTTTGGGGAAATACTGACGTAGCTTCAAGCCGCATCAACGTGCCATCCACAAGGTGGGGGGCATGCCCTACCCCCTGGGCGCGGCCCCCTGCCTTGTGGGCCACCTGGAAAAAATCAGGAGGAAGCTTTCGGGATGAAGCGCCATTGTCTTGAGGCGGAACTTGGGCAGAACCAATCTAGGGCTCCGGCGGAGCTGTTCTGCCGGGGAAACTCCCCTCCAGGAGGGGAAATCATTGCCACCGTCATCACCAACGATCCTCTCATCGAGAGGGGGTCAATATCCATCAACATCTTCACCAACACCATCTCCTCTCAAATCCTAGTTCATCTCTTGTATCCGATCTTTGTCTCAAAACCTCAGATTGGTACCTGTGGGTTGCTAGTAGTGTTCATTACTCCTTGTAGTTGATGCTACTTGGTTTCGGTGGAAGAGCATATGTTCAATTCCTTAATGATAATTAATACTCCTCTGATTATGAACATGAATATGCTTTGTGAGTAGTTACGTTTGTTCCTGAGGACATGGGAGAAGTCTTGTTACAAGTAATCATGTGAATTTGGTATTCGTTTGATATTTTGATGAGATGTATGTTGTCTTTCCTCTAGTGGTGTCATGTGAACGTCAACTACATGACACTTCACCATGATTTGAGCCTAGGGGAAGGCATTGGGAAGTAATAAGTAGATGATGGGTTGCTAGAGTGACAGAAGCTTAAACCCTAGTTTATGCGTTGCTTCGTAAGGGGCTGATTTGGATCCATATGTTTCATGCTATGGTTAGATTTGTCTTAATTCTTCTTTCGTAGTTGTGGATGCTTGCGATAGGGGTTAGTCATAAGTGGGAGGCTTTTACAAGGAAGGGCAGCACCCGAGCACCGGTCCACCCACATATCAAATTATCAAAGTAACGAACGCGAATCATATGAGCATGACGAAAACTAGCTTGACAACAATTCCCACGTGTCCTCGGGAGCGCTTTGCTTAAGAGTTCGTCCAGGCTTGTCCTTTGCTACAAAAAGAATTGGGCCACCTTGCTGCACCTTTGTTACTTTTGTTACTTGTCACTCGTTACGAATTATCTTATCACACAACTATCTGTTACCGATAATTTCAGTGCTTACAGAGAATACCTTGCTGAAAACCGCTTGTCATTTCCTTCTTCTCCCCGCTGGGTTCGACACTCTTACTTATCGAAAGGACTACGATAGATCCCCTATACTTGTGGGTCATCACACCCTATAGCCGAAATCCCACATGTGTGCACGGCACGAAGGGCACCATAGAACCGTGCTACTTGTGAGCTGTGTTGGGATTTTCCCCAAAGAGGAAGGGTGAAGCAATATAGTAGCAGATAGTATTCCCCTCAGTAGAGAACCAAGGTTATGAAATGAATAGGAGAACCATGCAAACACCCGTCAATAGTACCTACACACACAAGAGCAAATACTTGCACCCAATGCGGGCAAGAGGGTTGTCAATCCCCTTGTACTCGTTAATTGCAAGGATCAAATCTAGTAATAGGTGCTAGATAAATTGCAAAGTAAAATAAAACAAAGAAAATTGCAGCAAGGTATTTTTTGTTTTTTGTAATATGATTAAAATAGACCTGGGGGCCATAGTTTTCACTAGAGGCTTCTCTCTCATAAATATGGCATACGGTAGGTAGACAAATTACTGTTGGGCAATTGATAGAAAAGCGCATAGTATGAAGTATCTCATGGCATGATCATGTGTATAGGCATTACGTCCGTCACAAGTAAACCGACTCCTACTTGCATCTACTACTATTACTCCACCAATCGACTGCTATCTAGCATGCATCTATGGTATTAAGTTCATGACAAACATAGTAATGCTTTAAGCAAGATGACATAATGTAGACAGAATAATACCAAGCAATATGATATAAACCTTGTCGTTTTCCCCTTATTAGCAACAATGCAATACGTGCCTCACTACCCTTCTGTCACTGGGTGAGGACACCGCAATATTGAACCTACTACTATGCACCACTTCCACTAAAGATTAATGAATCAACTTGGCCAAAGAAAACCCATAGATTGGAAAGCATTACATAGCTATAACAACAACACATAATAAAGTTCATAATAGACTCAATTACTTTCAATGAATAATCCGATCATAAACCCACAATTCATCGAATCCCAACAAGCACACCTTAAAAGAAGATAACGTCGAATAGAACTCCGAGGAGAACATTCTATTGAAGATCAGAGAGAGAGAGAGGAGAGAGAGATCTAGCTAATAACTATGGACCCGCAGGTTTGTTGTAAACTACTCACACATCATCGATGGTGCAGCAAGGTCGATGTAGAAGCTCTCCGTGATCGATTCCACTCCGACAGAGTACCAGAAAAGGCTTCCAGATGGGATCGCGGAAGAACAGAAGCTTGTAGTGGCACAAAAAAATGTTTCATGTGGCGCTCTGGTTTTTTTGCAATATTAGCGAATTTATAGCGCTGGAATTAGGTCATACAGAGCCATGAGGGACCCACAAGGCATCAGGGCACGCCTACTTCCCCAGGGTGCGCCTTGTTTCCTTGTTGTATCTTCCTATGTCTTCTGGTCCTCCCCCGAAGCTTCTAGGGTCTCTTATGTCCCGAAAAAATTGTCAAAATATTTCGACGTGTTTGGACTCTGTTTGGTACAGATTTTCTGTAAAACCAAAACCAAGCAGAAAACAGCTACTCGCACTAGCCACTGAGTTAATAGGTTAGTCCCCAAAAATGATATGAAACCGCATATAAAGTATGTAAGATTGATAATATAACAGTATGAAACAAAAAAATTATAGATATGTCAGAGACGTATCAGCATCCCCAAGCTTAATTCCTGCTCGTCCTCGAGTAGGCAAATGACAAAAACAAAAAAATTATGTTGAATGCTACCTAGCATGTCTATCATGTAATCTTTTATGGTATAAATATTGAGAAACGATGAAGTAATTAATATCAACATAATAATATCAATGAATACAAGAACATAGTCATTAGTTTTTTAAAATATACGATGCTTAACGAATGTTATCCCTACTCATTGAATTATATAAGCATGGCATGACTCCGGTGTCAAACCAAGCAATTGGATCATACTTTTTCACGCGCTTTAGCATTTTCAACTCCACTCAATACATGAGTGTGAGCCATGGACATAGCACTATGGTGGAATAGAGTATGTTGGTAGGATATAAGGGAAGTCAAAAAGGAAGAAATTGTCGCATCAACTTGGCAGATCGATAGGCGATGGACAGGCCTTTCAATCGATATAAATGCAAGGAGTAGGGATTGCCATGCAACGGAAGCACTAGAGCTATAAGTTTTTGAAAGATCAATACTGAAACTAAGTGGGTGTGCATCCAACTTGCTTGCTCATGAAGACCTCATGCATTTTGAGGAAGATCATCATTGAAATATACAAGCCAAGTTCATAATGTAAAAATTCCCACTAGTATATGAAAGTGAAAAATTAGGAGACTCTCTATATGAAGAACATGTTGCTAATTTGAAGCACAAGTGTGGTAAAAGGATAGTAGCATTGCCATGTCTCTCTTTTTCTGTATTTTTTTCTTTTTTCTTTATTTTGTAAGTCAGGAACCTCATCCTCATTCTTTGGAGGACTCATTAGTCTCCATCATTCTTTTCCTCACTGGGACAATGCTCTAATAGTGATGATCATCACACTTTTATTTACTTACAACTCGATAAACTGAAACAATATGACTCTATATGAATGCCTTTGGTAGTGTACCAGGATGTGCAATGATCTAGCATAACATGTAACAATGATGAATGGTGGCTTTGCCACAAATATCATGTCAGCTTTATATGATCATGCAAAGCATTATGATGATGAACACACATGTCATGAGACGAAATGGTGGAAGTTGCATGGCAATATATCTCGGAATGGCTACGGAAATTCCATGATAGGTAGGTATGGCGGCTGCTTTGAGGAAGATATACGGAGGATTATGTGTGATAGAGCGTATCATATCACGGGCTTTGGATGCACCGGCAAAGTTTGCACCATGTCTTGATGTGAGAGTTGGCAATGCACGGTACCGAATAGGCTAGCAAAATATGGATAGGTGGAAGAGTTGTAAAGACCGCAACTCATAAACCAAAACAACTCACTTATATTTCATAGTTTACACCGGGTAACCACGAGACCTAATCACTCAAAGGGGGGAGTTTCACGAACTGAAGTCCGCTAGGCTTCCAATCCATTCTACAAGGCGGATACTTACAATGTTCTTCGACTTAGACACTTCATAAGCGGTTCCACTTAAATGACCACAAGTACTAACATGTATGACTTTATTACACATCTCCACTACTTCATGCAAGTCCTCAAGGCTACACAAAAATAAATACTCACTCACTATCTCGAAATCATGCAAGGAACCCGATAATCTAGTTCAATGGATCTAACAACTTTCATGCAAGTTTTTTATTATACCACTTATACATAACTATTATTTTCTGGACCAACACATAATTCAATATAAATCGCCCATTACTACTTGACTCTCTAAAAAGATATAAGTGAGGTGAGAGAGTCCTAATATTTTCTATAAAAACATAGCATATCACCATGCTGAAACAAATAAACATGATGTACAAGAGCAAATGCCTCAACTCAAAAGATATAAGTGAAGATCATTGAGTATCTATAAGTGATAGACCATTGTGTGTCCCTCTAAAAAGTGTGATGAAAGCATGATGATCGTGACAAACAACAAATAAAACAAAAGCAAAAGACGCTCCAAGCAAGACACATATCATGTGAACAAATGAAAACTTAGGTCCAACCGAGACATACTGTTAGTTATCGATGATGAAAGAGGGGATGACTTTCGGGGTATCCCCAAGCTTAGATGCTTGAATATTCCTTGAATATTACCTTGGGGTGCCTTGGGAATTGATAAGCCACAAGGATAGGGGTGTTTGTAGCCTTTTTCGATATGTAAGAGTATCGAACCCAATGAGGAGCTAAAGGTAGAATTTATATTCTCTTTAAGTTCTATTGACCACAGATACAACTATACGCACACTAACGTTTGCTTTACCTAGAACAAGAATAAAACTACTTTGTGGAAATAAAACTAGAAGTACCTTGCAAGATAATAAAAGTTAGTTTGTTGATTAAAGGTTTTAGAGAATGATGAGAAGGATTGTCCCTAGGCAATTGATATCTAGATCGGTAATCATTATTGTAATTTTATATGAGGGAGAGCCACATACTTTGCTTGCTTGGATCACATGCACTTATCATATGGACTCTACTTTGAGTAGAACATATATGTACCGGGAACCACTCACTTATGCACTTGAAGAGTGGATTACAGATACGATATTCATATTAGCAGTGATCACTCTGAAACCCTCGAGAATGCTTTACTGCTCATGCATTGATGTCTACTACGCAACCTTCTTATTGTAGAAGTTGTTGGGCCTCCAAGTGCAGAGGTTTGTAGGACAGTAGCCAATTTCCCTCAAGTGGATGACCTAAGGTTTATCAATCCGTGGGAGGCGTAGGTTGAAGATGGTCTCTCTCAAACAACCCTGCAATCAAATAACAAAGAGTCTCTTGTGTCCCCAACACACCCAATACAATGGTAAATTGTATTGGTGCACTAGTTCGGCGAAGAGATGGTGATACAAGTGCAATATGGATGGTAGATATAGGTTTTTGTAATCTGAAAATATAAAAACAGCAAGGTAACTAATGATAAAAGTGAGCACAAACGGTACTGCAATGCTAGGAAACAAGGCCTAGGGTTCATACTTTCACTAGTGCAAGTTCTCTCAACAATAATAACATAATTGGATCACATAACTATCCCTCAACATGCAACAAAGAGTCACTCGAAAGCCACTAATAGCGAAGAACAAACAAAGAGATTATGGTAGGGTACGAAACCACCTCAAAGTTATTCTTTCGGATCGATCTATCATAGAGTTCGTACTAGAATAACACCTTAAGACACATATCAACCAAAACCCTAATGTCACCTAGATACTCCAGTGTCACCTCAAGTATCCACGGGTATGATTATACGATATGCATCACACAATCTCATATTCATCTATTGAACCAACACAAAGTACTTCAAAGAGTGCCCCAAAGTTTCTACCGGAGAGTCAAGACGAAAACGTGTGCCAACCCCTATGCATAAGTTCATGAGGTCACGGAACCCGCAAGTTGATCACCAAAACATACATCAAGTGAATCACGTGAATATCCCATTGTCACCACGGATAAGCACGGCAAGACATACATCAAGTGTTCTCAAATCCTTAAAGACTCAATCCGATAAGATAACTTCAAAGGGAAAACTCAATCCATTACAAGAGAGTAGAGGGGGAGAAACATCATAAGATCCAACTATAATAGCAAAGCTCGCGATACATCAAGATCGTATCACCTCAAGAACACGAGAGAGAGAGAGAGATAGAGAGAGAGAGAGATCAAACACATAGCTACTGGTACATACCCTCAGCCCCGAGGGTGAACTACTCCCTCCTCGTAATGGAGAGCGTTGGGATGATGAAGATGGCCACCGGTGAGGGTTTCCCCCTCCGGCAGGATGCCGGAACAGGGTCCCGATTGGTTTTTGGTGGCTACAGAGGCTTGCGGCGGCGAAACTCCTGATCTATTCTGTTCCCCGATGGTTTTAGGGTATATGGATATATATATATAGGAGAAATAAGTCGGTAAGGGGAGCCATGAGGGCGGAGGGCGCGCCCAGGGGGGTGGGCGCGCCCCCTGCCTCGTGCCTTCCTCGTTGCTTCCCTTACGTATACTCCAAGTCTTCTGGATTGCTTCCATTCCAAAAATAACTCTCCCGAAGGTTTCATTCCGTTTGGACTCCGTTTGATATTCCTTTTCTGCGAAACACTGAAACAAGGGAAAAACAGGAACTGGCACTGGGCTCTGGGTTAATAGGCTAGTCCAAAAATAATATAAAAGTGTTTAATAAAGCCCATAAACATCCAAAATAGATAATATAATAGCATGAATACTTCATAAATTATAGATACGTTGGAGACGTATCAGCATCCCCAAGCTTAATTAGTGCTCGTCCTCGAGTAGGTAAATGATAAAAGAAAGAATTTATGAAGTGTGAATGCTAGCAGGTGCACGAGTTTGATCAATGATAATTTCAATCACCTTTTCTAGCATCATCATATGTCATAACAGTAGCTCATATCATAAAACTTTGCATGATCAAGTAACAAACTATTCACATGTTAAAGTATAGATCATAAATTTTCTTGAAAACTAACAAACCGTCTTATTAGTCATCAAACAATTACAATTCATCTTATTTTCAGGAAGTGTTTATATCAGAGCTTTGATTTAGCAAATCCCACATACTCAACTATCATATAGTCTTCCATGATTGCTACCACTCAAAGCATATTTTTAGAACAAATAGCATCCATCGAACACAGAGAAAGATAGGGGCTTAATGTTTCGCCTCCCAACTTATTTATCATATACATAATTGTCAACAATAATAATTCATGATCAAATATATTTGAATGGCCATATATGCTTAGATCTTTCCATCATATGATGCTTGCCAACTAAAGAGTAGGTTGGAATGAGAAGGAATACTATTGACTCTTGCATAAAAGTAAAAGATAGGCCCTTCACAGAGGGAAGCAGGGATTTGCAGAGGTGCCAGAGCTCGAAGCTAAAACAGAGATGAAAATAATTTTTAGAGGTATGCTTTCATTGTCAACATAACGACCAAGAGTTCCCAATATCTGCCATACTACATACATTATAGGCGGTTCCCACGCAGAAAGGTAAAGTTTTTACCACCCTCCACCAACATTCACACTCCACGGCTTGTCCAAAACAACGGGTGTCGTCCAACTATCAACATTCTTGGGGGAGTTTTGTTTAAATTATTTGCGAATTTGTTTTTGATCTTTTGATCATAGGACTGGGCATCCCAGTTACCAGCCATTTTCTCATGAATGATGAGCGGAGTCCACTCATCGTGAGAATAACCCACCTAGCATGGAAGATACTGACAGCCCCTAGTCGCTACATGAGCGATTCGAGCATACATAACAGATTATTATTTGAAGGTTTAGAGTTTGGCACATGCAAATTTACTTGGAACGGCAGGTAAATACCGCATATAGGTAGATATGGTGGACACTCATGGAAGAAACTTCGTTCAAGGAATTTGGATGCACAAGCAGTATTCTCGCTTAGTACAGATATTTTGGCTAGCAAAGGATTCTAAATAGCAAGCACCACATGTTAGAGGATCCATAACAATATAACTTCTATACAAATATACCCAAGCATAACTCATTATGTTGTCTTCCTTGTCCAATTTCAACTAATTTGCTCAGGTTTGAAAATAATTAATGGGGCTCACAATCATAGAAGATGTCCAAGATAGTATATTTATATGTGAAATCTCTCTTCCTTCAATATTCTTTCATGAATTGTTCAAGTGACCAATACAATGTTTGCTAACCTTCAAAAAATTTACCACCTCTACTTCTTATATGTGAAGGCATTACTCCCCATGGGAAAGGCATATGAAACATATATAATTTCAGATTTATGACATTCAAATCATTCAACCATTTACTCATAGGATATAAGTGAAGCACACGAGTAAATGACAAACTACTCCAAAAAGATATGAGTGCAGATAAATGAGTAGTTAAATAATTATGTAGCTATGTGAAGACTCTCTCTCATTTAAGAATTTCAGATCTTGGGATATTATTCAAACAGCAAGAAAAACAAAATAAAATGACATTTCAAGGATAGCACTCATCATGTGAAGAAGCAAAAACTTAGGCTCAACCGATACTAACCGATAATTGTTGAAGAAGAAAGGTGGGATGCCTACCAGGGCATCCCCAAGCTTAGATGCTTGAGACTTCTTGAAATATTATCTTGGGGTGCCTTGGGCATCCCCAAGCTTGATCTTTTGTGTCTCCTTAATTCCTCTCATATCACGGTTTCCTAAATCTCGAAAGCTTCATCCACACTAAACTCAACAAGAACTCGTGAGATAAGTTAGTATAATCCAATGCAAAAACCTTATCATTTTCTACTGTAACAAAACACTAAAATCATTATTCAACATTGCATACTAAATGTCTCTGCATATTTAATACTCCTATCCTCAAATAGAATCATTAAACAAGCAAACATATGTAAACAATGCAAACATAACAGCAATCTGCCAAAACAGTATAGTCTGTAAAGAATGCAAGATTCATCATACTTCCCTAACTCCAAACATTATGAAAGAAAAATCCCACTGTAGTAAATTTATCAGAGCTTATTATGCAAAAGTTTTCAACATTTTATCACATTCTGACTTTTCTAGGGAATTTTTGCAACAGCGGTAAACTTTCTGTTTTGAAACAGCAACATGTATACTTGCAAAATAAGCATGGTAAAAGCTATCCTTGACATTTTTATTGAAACTAGAGATGCAAAACATTATTCTAAATAACAGCAAGCAAATACTAACAAAAGAAAATGACGCTCCAAGCAAAACACATATCATGTGGTGAATAAAAATATAGCTCCAAGTAAAGTTACCGATGAACAAAGAAGAAAGAGGGGATGCCATCCGGGGCATCCCCAAGCTTAGGCTCTTGGTGGTCCTTGAATATTACCTTGGGGTGCCTTGGGCGCCCCAAGCTTAGGCTCTTGCCACTCCTTATTCCATAGTCCATCGAATCTTTACCCAAAACTTGAAAACTTCACAACACAAAACTCAACAGAAAATCTCATGAGCTCCGTTAGCGAAAGAAAACAAACAACCACTTAAAGGTACTGTAATGAACTCATTCTTTATTTATATTGGTGTTAAACCTACTGTATCCCAACTTCTCTATGGTTCATACCCTCCGATACTACTCATAGATTCATCAAAATAAGCAAACAACACACGAAAAACTGAATCTGTCAAAAATAGAACAGTCTGTAGTAATCTGTATCAAACGTATACTTATGGAACTCAGAAAAATCTACCAAAATAGAACGGCCTAGATAATTCTATTATTGATCTGCTGCACTTGGAATCAGTATTTTATCACGTTCTGGTGATTTTAAACAATTGTTTTCGTGAACAGAAAGTTTCTGGAATTTTCAGCAAGATCAAATAACTATCATCCAAGAAGATCCTATAGGTCTTACTTGGCACAAACACTAATTAAAACATAAAACCACATATAACCAGAGGCTAGATCAAATATTTATTACTAAGCAGAACCAAAAAGCAAGAAACAAAAATAAAATTGGGTTGCCTCCCAACAAGCGCTATTGTTTAACGCCCCTAGCTAGGCATGATGATTTCAATGATGCTCACATAAAAGATAAGAATTGAAACACAAAGAGAGCATCATGAAGAATATGACTAGCACATTTAAGTCTAACCCACTTCCTATGCATAGGGATTTTGTGATCAAACAACTTATGGGAACAATAATCAACTAGCATAGGAAGGCAAAACGAGCATAACTTCAAAACTTTAAGCACATAGAGAGGAAACTTGATATTATTGCCATTCCTACAAGCATATATTCCTCCCTCATAATAATTTTCAGTAGAATCATGAATAAATTCAACAATATAACCAGCACCTAAAGCATTCATTTCATGATCTACTTGCATAGAAATTTTACTAATCCCCACATAAGCAAATTTGTTCTCATCAATAGTAGTGGGAGCAAACTCAACGAAATAACTATCATGTGATTGAAAATTAAGATCAAGATGACAAGTTTCATGGTTATCATTATTCTTTATAGCATACGTGTCATCACAATAATCATCATAGATAGGATGCATGCTTTCATCATGATAAATATTCTCATCAAAACTTGGGGGACTAAACATATCATCTTCATCAAACATAGCATCCCCAAGCTTGTGGCTTTGCATATCATTAGCATCATGGATATTCAAAGAATTCATAATAAAAACATTGCAATCATGCTCATAATACAAAGATTTAGTGCCAAACATTCTATATATTTCTTCTTCTAGCACTTTGGCACAATTATCGGAATCCTTATTTTCACGGAAGACATTAAAAAGATGAAGCATATGAGGCACCCTCAATTCCATTTTTTGTAGTTTTATTTTATAAACTAAACTAGTGATAAAACAAGAAACTAAAACATTCGATTGCAAGATCTAAAGATATACCTTCAAGCACTCACCTCCCCGGCAACGGCGCCAGAAAAGAGCTTAGTTGACGGGGTGTGAGTGTCGCTTACCTAGCCTCCCCGGCAACGGCGCCAGAAAAGAGCTTGATGTCTACTACGCAACCTTCTTCTTGTAGACGTTGTTGGGCCTCCAAGTGCAGAGGTTTGTACGACAGTAGCAAATTTCCCTCACGTGGATGACCTAAGGTTTATCAATCCGTGGGAGACGTAGGTTGAAGATGGTCTCTCTCAAACAACCCTGCAACCAAATAACAAAGAGCCTCTTGTGTCCCCAACACACCCAATACAATGGTAAATTGTATTGGTGCACTAGTTCGGCGAAGAGATGGTGATACAAGTGCAATATGGATGGTAGATATAGGTTTTTGTAATCTGAAAATATAAAAAACAGCAAGGTAGCTAATGATAAAAGTGAGCACAAACGGTATTGCAATGCTAGGAAACAAGGCCTAGGGTTCATACTTTCACTAGTGCAAGTTCTCTCAACAATAATAACATAATTGGATCACATAACTATCCCTCAACATGCAACAAAGAATCACTCCAAAGCCACTAATAGTGAAGAACAAACGAAGAGATTATGGTAGGGTACGAAACCACCTCAAAGTTATTCTTTCGGATCGATCTATCATAGAGTTCGTACTAGAATAACACCTTAAGACACATATCAACAAAAACCCTAATGTCACCTAGATACTCCAATGTCACCTCAAGTATCCACGGGTATGATTATACGATATGCATCACACAATCTCAGATTCATCTATTCAACCAACACAAAGTACTTCAAAGAGTGCCCCAAAATTTCTACCGGAGAATCAAGACGAAAACGTGTGCCAACTCCTATGCATAAGTGCACGAGGTCACGGAACCCGCAAGTTGATCACCAAAACATACATCAAGTGAATCACGTGAATATCCCATTGTCACCACGGATAAGCACAGCAAGACATACATCAAGTGTTCTCAAATCCTTAAAGACTCAATCCGATAAGATAACTTCAAAGGGAAAACTCAATCCATTACAAGAGAGTAGAGGGGGAGAAACATCATAAGATCCAACTATAATAGCAAAGCTCGCGATACATCAAGATCGTATCACCTCAAGAACGCGAGAGAGAGAGAGAGAGAGAGAGAGAGAGAGATCAAACAGATAGCTACTGGTACATACCCTCAGCCCCGAGGGTGAACTACTCCCTCCTCGCCATGGAGAGCGCCGGGATGATGAAGATGGCCACCGGTGAGGGTTTCCCCCTCCGTCAGGGTGCCGGAACAGGGTCCCGGTTGGTTTTTGGTGGCTACAAAGGCTTGCGGCGGCGGTACTCCCGATCTATTCTGTTCCCCGATGGTTTTAGGGTATATGGATATATATAGGCGAAAGAAGTCAGTAAGGGGAGCCACGAGGGGCCCACGAGGGTGGAAGGTGCGCCCAGGGGGGTGGGCGCGCCCCCTACCTCATGCCTTCCTCGTTGCTTCCCTTACGTATACTCCAAGTCTTCTGGATTGCTTCCGTTCCAAAAATAGCTCTCCCGAAGGTTTCATTCCGTTTGGACTCCGTTTGATATTCCTTTCTGCGAAACACTGAAACAAGGGAAAAAACAGGAACTGGCACTGGGCTCTGGGTTAATAGGCTAGTCCCAAAAATAATATAAAAGTGTTTAATAAAGCCCATAAACATCCAAAACAGATAATATAATAGCATGAATACTTCATAAATTATAGATACGTTGGAGACGTATCATGCATCATCCTGACTAACTTAGTGTGCTTTTAATTTTTTTTACCTTTCCATTTGTTGTCTAGATAAACCCTTTTTTATTCTATTTCTCGAGCAACTTATAGAGAAGACTATTTTTAAACTCGGGTTTGGGTGCATAAGGAGCTACGTCAATGACAACGTAGTTGTGGGGTTAGTTGTGCCTTCCTTTTCACTCCCTATGGGTTTAACATAGTTGACTTAGCACGAAAGTGCTACAACGCCATTTGCTCTTGAAGGACATCAAGCATTTTCTAGCGCCATTTTCCGGGAGCATAGCGCTTGGCCATTACCTACATGCTCGCACATTGTTTATTTTGTTTGTTACTATTTATCTTACTGTTTTCCTTTTTAACCATTTTAAAAAAATCTACTAATCATGTCTTCCGAGATTTCTTTCCATGAACATAAAACATGCGATGGAGGACAAGAGAGACATAGGCCCACCGTTGGCTATCGATGATGAGAAGATAAAAGAATGTCTCGCAAAATTGGACAAGTGGTCATCACTAATACGCGAAGAATATCTGATCAGTTGTGATATTTGTACAACCAAAGGGCATTTCACTTATCAATGTGAGTACAATTATTACTTAGTGCAAGCAACTTATAATAATGGTGATAAATGCAATGCTAGTATAGAGGTCATGAACTTGTACTTTATATGGGAGCCTATGAGATTTTACAACGAATAGGAGGGCCACAGGCAGATTGTAATGTGCTTCATAGTGCTTACTAGCAATTGTGTCCTATTATCTGCTTTTGCATAGATAATTTCTCTAGCAATGCATTGGTGATCAATATGTTGTAGTGGGTCGCTACCGCTTTTGAGGAAATGTATCTTTTGCATGACTTGCAGGAAAATGAAGAAAATGATGCACCCCCTACCCATGCTATCTCTAGTGATGAATCTTATGGTGCCCAAATCTTCAATGAAAATTCTCGAGAGGACTTTCATTGTCTAATGAATTTACTAAAGTCATTCATAATGATGAGCTAGAGTTGCAATATTCAAAGGATGAATCACTGGCTTCAAAAGGAAATTATGGAGTATTCACCCACAATGATAGCCATGGTATGAATATTAATTTATATATCTATCTAACCCTTTCATTGTAGACATGTGATAAGACATGGTCACTTAGTGGTGCATCAGTGCTTGCCAAGGAGCATGAACTTATTTAACTACATGATGTCGATGCACCGGAAGTGAGTACGCCTCCGACCGGACTTTGCTATGAGGTGATCCGGACCCTCCTCAGAGGTAAGACATACACTCGGGGTTGATATCCATTGGGATACTAGTGGATGAATTAATGGAGGACCAAAGCCTAGTTATATGGCTGTAAACAAAGCACTGCCTGGGAGGTAACCTGGCAGTCTGTAGGTGTCTTTCTTAGCTTTGTGTAATTTAGTCTAGTTGCATTCATGTTGCATTGGCACGTTTGCTTTTATTTTGCATAGTTGTTATAGAGTTAGTTTTGGAGCAATTTTCATTGGAAAAAATCGCGTACCAGTGGCCAAATTTTTTTTGCATACCTCCTCTTTTTTATTGCAAATTTTCTATGTGCCTAATGTGAGGAGGGGGCACAAAAATTTTCGTGAAGTTTTGTAGCTCCAGGAGAGAAGATGGCGTATGGTACTAGTGCTCAAGGTCGCACCCCTGCTCATACCACCTCACGGTCACAAGCGGAAGAAAGTTAGAGAAGAAAAGGGACTACGGTTCAAGTGTCTGCACTCATACCCGTGGTTGTACTACTAGCGGCCACACAGGAGCAACCTCTCCAAAGCGAAAGGCAGTGCAGGCGGTGCACGGTACGAGCGTTCGTTCTCGTACCCGGTGCCAATGTCGCGTAACAGGGAGTCCAAAAACCAAGATGGAGGGTGCGGATCCAAAACAAGGGAGAAAGGGATGGAGTGGAAGAGAATGGGACCGGGAGGGGGGTATAGTGGGCATCGGGTGTCGGAGTCCTACACTACAAAAAAAATACACTTCCGTGATGATACGTGTTTGTCACAGTAGGTCGCGTTTTTTGTCATGCATGTACATCTATGGCAAATTTATGACAGAATCAAGATAGTCATACCTGTGTTGTCATAGAAGTGTTCCATGACATTACCAAAATTATCATCACGGAAGTGTCCACTTCCATGACGATAAATCGCGCGTCACAGAAGTGCTTTCGTCAAGGGTGACCGACACGTGGCATCCACCGTAACGGAACGCCGTTAAGCTATCGGGTCAGGTTTTGGATCCGATAACCTGTTAACAGCCCCGACCAATGGGGATTTTCCACGTGCAAAATCATCATTGGTTGGAGGAAACACGTGTCAGCTCATCGTTGGGACAGATGTCATCCACTCATTGGACAGAAGGCGCCTATGATACGTCGACATGTGGCACGGCCCAACAGAGGCCCATTCCTGTGAAAAGGCCGGCCTGTTTGACTTGGTCAAAAGGTGGCGGGCCGGCCCATGGAAAGCCTGTTAACGGCCTATTCGCATATAGCCCATTTACAGCCCGCTAACCCAAGGCCCGTTACGCCCTATCCGAATTAGGCCCAGTAGCGTCATCTCGGCCATCCAATATGATTCTACCCCGTTTTCACTTCTGGCCCATGTATGGCCCATGACGTCTTTCGGCCCATATGAGGCCCTATGTAACTCTTGGCCTATTAACGGCCCGTGGTGAAACTGGCCCGTAATGAACAGTGTATCACTTTACACCCATTAACGGCCCGTGGTGAAACTGGCCCGTAATGAACAGTGTATCACTTTATACCCATTAACGGCCAGTTATTCCGTTGGGCCGTTTCCAGCCCATGTTATCTTTCGGACTTCTCAGAGCCCATTTATTCTTGGGCTCATTTCCAGCATTCGTTTACTTACGGCCCGTTACTGTCATTTTCTGCTTGTGGGCCAAATGCAGCCCGTGGTTACAGTCGGCCCATTTGTGGTCCGTTACTACGTTGGGCCGTTTTCATAGCGTCATCAAATACGGCCTATTAACGATGGCCCGTTATGGTCGGCCCATGAACAGACGATTCCAACTTTAGCCCGTTTACGGCCATAATGCGGTCTGTTTGGCCCATGTTTGGCCAATCGATCATACGGCCGTATAAGGCCCATTGATGATACGGCCCACAGAAGGCCCATTGTTTCTACGGCCCGTAGAAGGCCCATTGTTTCTATGGCCCGTAGAAGGCCCACTGTTTTATGGCCAGTAGGAGGCCCAGTGTCACTACAGTAAATATTAGCCCATGGTTATTGTGGCCTAGTTTTAAAAAATAGGTTATTACAGCCACTAGCTAACCGCGGAAAAAGAACTGCAATTACTACAAGCAAACAAATAAACAAGACAACAAGGAAATAAATAAGCAAGCAACTAACGCTAGGCTATCACGGCTATTACACATATTACATCCACTGGGCATCAAAGTTCGCCACCAGTGCAAATATAGGGAACAAAGCAGCATAGCATATACACTGGTTGTCAAAGTTGGCGACCAGCGCAAATAAACGCCGCAGCAAAACAAATCCAGAACGGAAACCACTTCAGAAGATCTCAAGAAACAATATCCTGGGTACCAATAATGCTGGCAAGATGCTTAGCAAGCTTATTAACTTTCTCTTGTTTGGCGCTTAAATCCTCCAGCGCTTGCTGTTGCACCAGAAAATATGCATTTGAATTCTGCAGGGACTTCCTCAGTCCTTCAGCTTCCTGTCGCAGCACATCTGATTGATATCTTTCAACTTGAAGTTGAGACTCAAGAAGACGAACTGATTCAGGCAGCGAGTTCGAAGAGCTTGTGCCAGCAGTAGTGGCCAGTAACTCGAACACTACATCAAGACAGGACTTTTGGGTTCCCTCACTGTCGTCAAGATAGTTTTTATCAGCTTTCTTGGAGACCAACAGGGATGTCTCACTATCTTGCACCTTATCTGCATTACTTCCTTTACCATTGGATAACGCGGTACTGTTCTCCAATATTTTGTCCGCATTCTAAAAGAGAAACAAGCAGACACATCACATGTTTACTATGTTGTATATGAAACTCATTTTGGTAAATGAGTTCAGTAGTAAAGTGGACAGGATAACAACATGAAACAAACATATATCTATGTACCATGGTCACTTTATGGTCTTATATCATTCTAGTTTTTGTTGCCAAATCAAGATAGAGACACAGTTCAGATAATATTTGTTCAAGACAAAGCAGAATAGACAGAATATAAGTGTGGGTAACTATAGAGCAATAACAACACTTGTAATGTGCATGACATGAGAACATAACTGTTTATTCAATTGAAACTGAAATCAACATAGAGCAGGTTACAACAGCAAACCGGTTAAAGAAACAGGTTTAAAACATACCTGTTGCGCCATTGGAGTTTTAATTCCATCCTTCAAATTTGAAAATAGTTTGTATGAGTAAATACAGTAATGCAAGAGCAAAGGAGTATGAACCATAGCTACAGAACCTGACCTGAGAACAAATCTTCTTCTCCTTTAAGCGTTGAGTTGGGATTCGGAGTGGTGGTCCTCGTGCTTTGGGCACTGCAGTTCCCTTACTAGCTGCTCGTGTTTGGGTGCTCTGTGGTGGAGACGGTGCTGTGTCAACTGGAACTGGGTTACTATCTGCCGGGGTTGGGGTTAGCAGGGGTGTAGCTGGTTCTCTGTCCAACTGGGTAGGGGTACAATCTGCGAGAGTCTGGGTTATGTGTGGTGGATCTGGTCCTTGGGCAAGTACAACCGTGGTTCTATCTACATCAAATGGTAGCACTATCTTTTCTGAAGACCGTGTTGTTACTCCCTTAGATACTGCCATCACGCTCTCCAATTCAAATGGCTGATAAACAATAAAAGTAATTGAAAGTATAGAAATTGTATGATAGACAGGTGCAATGGATAGTGGGGAATAAAAGAGGGCATGAAATAATTCATATTTATGTTGTCTAACCAAACAGGATAGCATGACACAATTTCACATATATGATGGCTAACTAAACAGGATAGCATGACAAAATTTCACATTATGATGGCTAACTAAAAAAGATGGAAAGACATAGTTCAAAATATGAGACTATGTAAACAGGATGACATGACATAATTATATAATGTGTTTATTAAATAGGTTGGCATGCCATAATTCACATACATTCACGGATAGAATGCCATAATTCAAAATATGATGACTGTAAACACTAAACAGGATGAGATGATATAACTCTATGATGTCTTTATTAAATGGGTTGCCATGCCATAATTCAGATAGATGATGTGTATGTACTATGTAAACATGATGGCATGATATAATTCAAATATATGATTTATATAGTAAGCAAGTAAGCATATGGCAATCCATATATGATGTAAAAACTAAGCAATGCAAGACAACATGCATGACATGGGTAATATAACCCTGCCAAGTTTGAGCATAGACCTCAGAGGGGAAATAGGACTGGTCATCAGTCTCTGAATCCTCCTCTGAGGAGCTCTCTGTAACCAGCAAGATGTCTGCTTCAGCAGGTAGCATTGTCTGCTCTGAATACCTTGTTTTCACTCCAGATACTTCCATCACCGCTTCAAATGGCTGATGCACAGGAAGAGTAGTTGAATATACAAACGTTGTCGACAAATGGAACACGTAATACAAAAAAAATGATAGCATGATATAATTCACATACATGATGATTGGCTAAACAGCATGGCATTGCATAATTCACATATATAATGCCTTTGCAACAAGATAGCATTGTATAATTCACATATATAATGTCTTGCAACAAGATGGCAATGCATAATTCACATATATGGTAATTAGACACTGAACAGGTGGCATTCACACAAAGCATGTCTAAACTAATCAAATGACATAGCAATGCGAGACACCATACGCACGATATGAGCAACATAACCCTGCCAAGTTAGAGCATACACCTCGGGGGGGAATAGGACTGGTCATTTGTCTCTGAATCCTCCTCTGAGGAGCTATCCATAACCAGCGAGAGATGTGCTTTGTCAGATAGCATAGTCTATTCTCAAGACCTTGTTTTCACTCCAGAATTTGCCATCACCGTGTCAAATGGCTGATGCACACGAAGAGCAGTTGAATGTACTAACATTGTTGACAAACGTAATATGTAACGGAAAAAAAGGATGGCCTGATATAATTTACATATAAGATGACTGGCTAAGCAGGATGGCATTGCAAAATTCACATATATGGTGCCTGGCTAAACAAGATGGCGTTGCATAATTCACATAAACGATGAATAAACTAAACAGATGGCATTCGCACAAAGGATGTCTAAACTAAGCAGATGACATATTTGATGTATAAAGTAAGCAATGCAAGACACCATATGCATGATATAACCAACATCAGCATGCCAAGTTAGAGCGAAGACCTCAGGGGGTAAATAGGAGTTGTCTTCTCCTTCTGAATCCCCCTCAGAACAGATATCTTCCTCTCGATTACAATCCGAAATGTGTGGAGGGGGGCTGCTTTGCGCCTACCATGGAGCGGCGTCTGCATGAAATTTTATTGCCACGCAAGGCTCGTCTCTTTTGCTCTACATGTTCAGTTCCATTGTTTACAATAATTGTCATGCATAGGAATAAAACATAGTGATATTATGTAAGGAGTGCATGCAGAAATCCAGAGTGATGGTAGCAACCTGTGGATAGACCCAAAACCAATAATAGCAGGCAGATAATGGCTTCAGTTAAAAAATACAGATAATGGCTTCTTTACTGTTTGTTTCCCACCCAACATGAAACTCATAGTAGACACCGGAGATTAACCAGATAGTAGATAGATACTATTGATAGCGGCCCCGATATGTACCCCACAACCATTTAAAAACTCAAGTTTGACCATTAGTTTGGAGCTGACTCAGAGTCTAATCGGTGAACAGGACGATAAAGTAGCATGTAATATTAAGCGATGCATAACGTAAGCAGACACGAAAGAGTGCGACCTCTCTTGCGGACCCGTGTAGTCCTCGAGGTCATCTGCTCGGTTGATGATGGTAATGCAGTTTTCATGGCTGCCAGCGGCGGGGAAGAAGATCTGAGGCGGCGAAAGACAGTCTGGAGGCCGGATCCCTGCTGTGCTGGACCCTTCTGTCGTTGGAGCAGCTGAGCTGGGGTGGACGACGGCGCAGCAGGAGCGGGACAAACCACGCAAGGTTTTCTTTGACAACTATCTGTAAGAGAAGTAATTCTGTAAGGGCTCGTTTGAATTGGAGGATTCCAACAATGCAGGGATAGGAAATAGACAGGAATAGGATAGGAATGCACGTGCAAAACAGAGAATTTAAAAACACATGATTTCTGCCAATCTGGGTGTTTGATTCACAACAATTGGAAGATCACAGGATGCAAAGAAGCATGGTGAGATTAAGTCAAACCACAAGAAAATGTACGGTTATAATGCTATTATGCTACTATCTCTTAGTCTTGTGCTTCATGAATAGGAATTTGAAAAGGAGGACAAGTGAATAAAATTCCTACATTTTTCTTTCAAGGAGACACTAAAGGAACAAAACCGTGTGCTCAGTGGACAATATATATAACATGTAGAGTAAAAAAGAGATGCAACAAGTGTACGACCTCTTTGGCGAAGCCATGTCGATCTCAGCGTGATTGGGTTGGCCGGTGAGGATGCTCCGGCTGACTTTGCTGTCAGAGGAGGGGAAGAAGATCTTAGGCGTCTGGAGATGGAGCCCGAGGTACTGCTCCGCTGTGATGGAGGGTTTCGTCGTTGGAGCAGCTCCGGTGAGTTGTACGACGCCGAGGCTGAAGCAGGACAAGAGAGACAACGAACAACGTTAACCTGAGTGGAATTCTAATAGCATCTCCAATACATGACGTAAAATACATAACCACAAAGTGCTAGATGTAAAATACATCAGCCGCTCATCTCTGAACTTAACTGTCGAAACTGAACTTAACAATCGAAACTGAACATAACTGTCGAAACTGAACTTAATTGTCGAAACTGAATTTTGCTGTCGAAACTGAACGCACTAGCAAGGTGAGGCTACACGTCGGTCGACTGACTTTTTCATCTCTGATCAGTCGATTTTGCAGCCGTTGTATACGAACTCAAGGGCCTGCGGTTCATCTTCAACCTCCACCCCCCTGAGCCACCAGCCACCACCGGCCAAACAGCAGCCCCCCGCCGCCCGCGGCCGGCGGTGCCCCGCCCCGCCCGCCCCGAAAACACTCCCCACTATCGGTCCGCCGCCGCCCCGGCCATCCCTCTACGCCCCCCGTGCCGAGCTTTTTCTCCGGCGATCCCCACGCCACCGCCCCGCCAACGCCCCGCCAGCGCCGGCGACCACCGCCCCCATCCTGAACCCTAAGATAGATAGTGGGGTACCTCTC
>NC_057814.1:485471883-485475201 GCF_018294505.1 Triticum aestivum | reverse complement strand
TGACCCAAAAGTTGATTCAGTCGACTGAAGTGTAGCTAAATTGGAGCAGCATCGCAAGCAAGAGCAGCAGTGCGAGCAAGAGCAATAGCAAGAGCAGACCAGGCAGGGGACCGAGAGCAAGAGCAGAGCAGCAGTGCGAGCGAGAGCTAAAGCAGCAGCAGCTCCTACTGATGTGGACGTCGCCGCCGAGGGAGCGACGCCGTTGAGGAAGTGGCCGGCGATGCCGCCGTGGATGGAACCGCGCCGTGTCGGCTCGGGACCGAGTGCCGGTAGCACCGTGAGATCGAATCAAGAAGAAAATGCGGCGATTAGTGTACAACATCTTTGGTTGCGCCGATTAGGCCGCAGCTTCATCCGAGGAAACGGTGATGATGATGCTCTTCCGGTGGTGCAGGTGAAGACGGCGGTGTGGGAATGGAGGTGGCGCGAAAGACGAGGGGAACGTCGGGGCAGCTCCTTGGAGGTGGAGGACGGGGTGGCTGAACCGGCGGGACGATGAGATCGACGACGGATCCTCATCCAGTACGTTGGATGAGGGACGTCGAGGTGTTGTTGTGGACGACGTCATCGGGGAAGAGGCTCCGGCTGGGTGGCAGACGGAGCAGGGTGTGGGGTTTACGAATGGGTGGGCGGATGGGATGGCAGTGGGGAACCATGGCTTAGAGACGCGCTCGTCCGAAATATGGGGTAAGTTACGAAAGTACCCCCACCGATTTGAGGCGGTTCTTTCCGTTCAGGGGTACCACGGGCATTTCACGTGTCGGGATTTCACAGGAGGTAGGAGTTTTCGCGTGCGTTGTAATTTCGGAATAGCAAGGCGAGGGTTGAGATGGAGGGAGTTGTCGGAGCACAACGAGACAAAGATATATCTTAAATATTTCGGGCTAACAAGGCGCGGTTGAAATTTCCGGACAAGCCTAACGTGTACTGTACCAAATCAATGCGCACTACAAATGTCATTCAAAACTTTGAATTCATGTTATGTTCAATTAAAATATTTTGCTACGTGTATAATGCATGCAACCTACTACTCAAATGAGCGTTTTAGTGCATTCCAAACGTATATACTACCGCTTAAATATGAACTAAATTTCAATTCCTTTCTCTATTTGAATAAGATCTACAGTAATGATTGTTGTGAAGTCAAAGCATTTGAATTCGTTTCTCTGTTTTAATAAGATCTACAATCATCATTATTGTCAAGTTAAACCATCGTTTGTGTAATATCTTCACAGCACACCACATGATTAGTCTCGAGTTACATATGAACTATGTGTACTATATGAACTCGAAATAGATTTTTTGAATCCACTTTATTTTGATTTCAAATCACATTACATTTCTAGCTCTAGCTAGATCTTCATAATCTAAACCATGTCTCATATGTATAATGTGTTTATCACATTATGTATGGTGCCCCGCCCCCTACGCCTACAAGTATTTAGATGTGAGTTGCAAACACCACACATTACCACAAATTCAAATAAAATGTGAGAATGTTCGATATATAGTATTGTTTAGATTGTTTGATATTTAGTTGTAAGCTGCAAACGCCACACATTATCACAAATTCAAATAAAATGTGAGATTGTTTGATGTATAGTATGGTTTAGATTGTTCGACATTTAGCTGTGAGTTGCAAACGCCATGCATTATCACATTATGGTATAACATGTGCACAGCACGTGTATCACCGCTATATTCATGCATGCAATGTTTAAAACACTATGATCTCCTATTCAAATATATGAATCCGCTTTCATATCAAATTATGATCTTTGTTAGTCTCTTACACCCACACAATCCTCTAACCTTTGTAGCTACCACTAACTTTCTCTTGTGCATGCACACGCCCTCCTCGCCCTCCCCCTCCCTCGGCATTCTATCCACCGGGCACATTCATTTTTTTCTTTAGGTCGTTCTCCCAGAGTCTCCACAACTCCTTTCCGACACACACCGATCGATAAACCTCTCCAGCGATGCCTGCCTACAACATACACACACACCTTCAATATCCTCCTTTATGTGTCCTTGCCTCGTGTCTCTCATACGGTCAGACACACGTGTAAACTCTCGCCCCTCTTTTCATCGATCTCACAACCGCACACTCCTCCCCCTATCTAGCTAGTAGTTGGGCCTCTCGCACCACCTCCTAGCTCCATTCTCTCTATCTATCCGTCTCGCTGGGCCTTATTTGCCTCTAACAAATGGACGTACACTGACCGATCTCTCGCTATACATATAGCTAGCTAGGTCCTTATAACTCGTTTTTACCCACACGTCAATCGATCTACCTCATTAGTTGTGTCTCTCCCTTCCTCCGACAAACAACAATTGATCTACCGATCTAGTTAGGTTTGCTTACCAAACACATGGTTCCCCTTCATCATCCATGGATGCGTCCCGACAGATCTATCACGCACAGGCACACACAGAAACACATCCCCACTCTTATTGATAACATTGCAGTTCCACCCTCAGTTTGTCTAGTAGGCCTCTCCCACCATCTTCGAGAAGCAACTCCATCACCCATCCAACACTCTACCCCTCTCCCTCCCTCTCCCTCCCTCTCTCTCTCCTCTCTCTCTCTCTCTGTCCCATCATATTTCTCGTCCTTCAGTTATGTATGGATGCCGACCGATCTCCCTCAAGACATAGCTGGGTCTCTCCTTCTCAACACATATACGAGTCGTTCTACCTCTATAGTTAGGCCTCTGCCTACCCCTCCCCCCCCCACACACACCGATACATCGAGCGCTCTAGTCATGTCTCCCTACCACACACAAAGTTGACATGTGCCCTCTAACGTTTCGGTAGGCCAGTCGCCCTATATCTTTGACTTGCACACACACACACAATTTCGATGGCTCTCTTCATCGATCTCGCACCCACCCACTTGATCCTCTCTTCGACTCTATCGATAGCTATGACCCCTCCCTCTCTTCTCGTGGATTGCCCGACCCTCTATGTATGATATGGATAGGCCTCCATTTCACACACATTGCATGCAAAAATTTGTTTGAGATGTCATCGACACATATTCCCACAAATAATTCACGAAATCAACCCCCCACCCCACCCCCACCCCAAAACAAAAAACACTCACGAACGCGGTTTGTATCTCTCACACACACCCACGTAGGTGGGGGACGTGCACGAAGAGAAGAGGTGCATGCACGGCGCATGTACTCCCGTCTCTTTCCCAACCACACCCACGCGGGTACACGGTGGAGCTCATTTCTGTACGAAAAAGGCAGCCCACGTGGTAATTTGGCACGTGTACTGGTTGTCAACTTGGTGGAGGGAGGATCGTTTACC
>NC_057814.1:485332997-485471873 GCF_018294505.1 Triticum aestivum | reverse complement strand
GCGGTTTGTATCTCTCACACACACCCACGTAGGTGGGGGACGTGCACGAAGAGAAGAGGTGCATGCACGGCGCATGTACTCCCGTCTCTTTCCCAACCACACCCGCGCGGGTACACGGTGGAGCTCATTTCTGTACGAAAAAGGCAGCCCACGTGGTAATTTGGCACGTGTACTGGTTGTCCACTTGGTGGAGGGAGGAGCGTCTACCACGGGTGAACAAACAAATTGCGACTTGACGTGTTATGTTAAAAAAAAGAGGCAAACCATGTGGGGCCTACCTTAGAGGCAAGGCTCTATTCACTGGAGTACTTTTGATGTGTCCCGTCAACTCGTAGAACGAGGAGAAGCTTGCTTAGTACGCCGTCTCCCCCGCCCACAGGCGCGGTGGCTCGCAGGATGAGGTGAAGCTTGCTCCGCCTTACGCCCGTTCCCTCGCCCATGCGCGTGGTGGCTCGCAGGACGAGGAGAAAAATTTACTACTCCCTCCGTTTACTCCTCGTCCCTACTACCTTGGTTATAGAGATTATATCATATTGTTTGGAATATATATGTCCTTTAGTAGATTTCAATATGAACTACTAGTACATACTCCAAACACTGATGTATATAGACGTATTTTAGAGTGTAGATTCACTCATTTTCCTCCGTATGTAGCACTCTCCCTCGCCCCTCGCCCCTCGACCCTCGCCCACGTGGTGGACGTGCAGCAATTCATTCGGCCTCATATAGCCAGAACGATATATACTGCACTACCATTATTGCTCAACTTCCCGAAGAGGCGAAGAGCCAATCGCAAGGTTAATATTTTGGAGATGCCAAGCGCAAGGTTATAGGAGAACGGGTAGTAGGTGCTGCGTCATTTATAAATAAAGTTTTTTTTCTTCAGTGGCACGTATGCAATATGATAGGTTCATATGGAGAGAAAAGGAAACCGCTCCACTATATACATAGTCAGGACGGGCCAGCCTACACGGTTGCTTGCTGGGGTTGCTCTCTTCACACTCTCTCGCACAAAACGACTGTGGCCACATCTCTAACATCCCGGCGGATCACGTCCGCTTGGGGAAGGGGTGGATGCTTAGTGTAGATGCGGTGGCCGTCGCCAACGGCGAAAACCCACTGTCGGCACGTCCCGATCAGGGGTCCCCGCCGTTCTCTCTCACAAAGTCGGTGAGGTTGCCTTCGTGCCTTGCTCACTGCCGCGACGTGGGCAGTTGCCGCCTCCCGCCCCCCTCCTTAAGGTTGAGCTACGTCCCTCAGGTACAACTCCCTTTACAGCCGGCTTGCACCACTGCTCCAGCTGACCACATCACTCCCTGTGGATATTTCTCTACTTCTTTGCCCCGCACATACCTCTACTGGCTTCTACGTATTGTATTTGTGATGAGTCTATGTCTCATCAACTAGTCCCGGTAATCTTATTCTAATCACGCTTCTTCAATTTCTTTGCCACAGGGATGCTCATCTTGATTTTGGTGAAACTGCACAAAATGATCCGATGGTCAAAAGGTTGCAAACTTCATTTATTAGGAAGCTCGAACATTGCCAGCAAATTGAAGCCTGGTCAGGGTTCACGGTTCAAGGGCTAGGGACTGCATGGATCGTTTTTTCTTTAGCTACCCCTGTTCCAAAATAAGTGTCAACTTTAGTAGTAGTACAACTTTGTACTAAAGTTTGCACAAAGTTGAGACACTTATTTTGGAACGGAGGGAGTACATATTTGCTATGATCTGTCAATCATTGAGATGCAATAGCATGCATGTTAGTCTCCTTTGTATTTGATGAAATGTTGCAACGGGCAACCTTGGACGCAAGATACATGTAACAGAAGCTGGAAGCTTCATAGCATTGTACAAATTTATCTCGCTGGTAAATTAAAGTACGTACTATACTAGTACTTCCTCCATTCCTAAATATAAGTCTTTGTAGAGATTTCACCATGAACCACATGCGGATGTATATAGATGCATTTTAAGTGTAGATTCATTCATTTTGTTCCGTATGTAGTGGAATCTCTACAAAGACTTATCTACTAGTAATAGCTAGCCCCCACTACTAGGAATTCTCTATCCTCTCCTTGAGCCACATCATCAAAATTGATGTAGCCGTTAGATGAAGTAAATCAGTCCATAATAGCCGTCTGATCTAGACGTTGAGAGGCTCCGCACTAAGCCACATGCAAGCATGCAGAAATATCGTGGCACATGCATGTGAGTGGGTTTTAAATCACATCAACATGTCTGCATGCAAGCATGCACCGGTAGCATGCATGTAAGTGAGCTTTTAAGTCCCATTAACATGTCAAAAAGAAAAATATAATCCCATTATGCAGTAGGAGTTGGCTGATCTTTTTTCCTTACGTGGGATGATCTAAATGATGATGGGAGTTTATTTAGTTTGGCTACCACATTTGTCATGCGGTTATAGAGTTTTTTTTAGTTCTATGAAATCGATAATTTTGCGCAGAGAGATATACCGTTGTTCCGCGGCAACGCGCGGGGACTCATCTAGTAATATTTAGGAACGGAGGGAGTACTATGTAAAGAGTTAGGTGTCGCACGGTGATAGTGTGAAGAGGGCCATGTAGTCATTGAGCCTGTGTGTTTTCACTGCTCTTGCACCTTCCACTGTAAGAATGGAGAAAATTGTAACCTAGTAGTAGTACCTCCTTTCGGCGAAAGCGTGGGACATCCAGCAGTCCTACCACCTCAGTAATAAAGACCAATGAGCCGTCAAATCACATAGACCCAGCAGTAAGTTGGACGGACGAAGCAACCATCACTCTTGCGCCAGTGAGAGGTCGCGTCCGCTCTGCCCGGGCATGAATGCGGCACCGATTCTTTGGAGCGGCGCTGACCGTTTCGGGCGGGAAGCGCGCGCGGGCGATGGAGGGGCTTTGGGTGGGCCAGGCTGGTCAGGAGCGGGCGTGGCAGCTGTCCACATGTCCCTACCGGACATGCCCGGAAACGAGAGGATGCACCGACTCTCGCGGCTAAAATCGGAGTACTACACTACACAACATCTCTCTGTATGAGTAGGTCGATCTGTTGCTCTCTCTAACACACACATGATGTTAAACGCACACGCACACACCTTGGTCTCGTTGCACCTTCTAACGTGACTTATTACACCTAGACGGAGGGAGTAGTAAGTATACGAGATACGGTGGCACACTGACTTAAGTCGAATACAAGTGCCCAAAATTTGTGTGCATGTTATAATAAGGATTCACTTAAAATAGTACGTGAGTGAACAGAGGGATCAATTGGACAGTGTTCCTGAGCAGTAGCGAGATGTGTGAGGTAAGATACACCGCTGGCGCTTTTAATTTTTCTTATTAATTTGTTTGTTTCACCCTCTGACTGGTGGGACCCAACGTACTACGTGGAGAGAGGTAAGGTGACTAAGGCTGCATTATTTCTGCACCATTGTGGATAGTCTTGCCACCAAAGCCACATGACACGATTATGATTGAAATCCCAATGACTCCCACACACACAAAAAAGCACGGCATTCTTGTCACACGAATGCAGGAATGTATAAAAGGTTATTTCCCTCTCGTTGAACATAACGGGAGGGTTGTGTAGCTGGTTAGCCTGTTCGCTCATCAAACTAGAGGTCTTGGGTGGATTCTTTGACTGGTCAAAATGTTTTCTAGGGTTTGCACGCTTCACACTCTCTCTCCAGTATATATATACACGCTGGAGCCTCAGCGCTTGTAGTTGCTCTCTTCACACTCTCTCGCCCTCTCCCGTTGGAGCCTCAGCGCTTGTAGTTGCTCTCTTCACACTCTCTCGCCCTCTCCAGTTCTAAACAAGACTTCGTTGGCCTCTCTCTCCCCTCACTGCTGCTCAAAGAGCCGGCAGGATCCGTCCGCCGGGAAGGGAAGGAGGCTTAACACTGTCGCCGTCGGTGAGGGACTACCGGCGCAGCTGTTCACTTTCCACCCAGCGGCGGCGCGGGAGGGCCTCCGACCCCTTCTTCTTCGCCGCCGTCCCGTCGCCCACCGAACCACGCCCCAAGAACCTTAAGGTATAATTTACTTACTCCACATGCATTGCTCTAGCTGCATGTATACCATGAATCTAGGACGTGCTTCAAAGAGGAAAGGAGTGGGGGAAAGTAGTGGGAAAAGTTGTATATAGCATGAATCTAGGACGTGGTTCGAAGAGGAAATGAAGGGGGAAAGTTGTATAGCATGAATCTAGGACGTGGTTCAAAGAGGAAAGGAATGGGGGAAAGTAGTGGGGAAAGTTGTATCGCATAAATCTAGGACGTGGTTCAAAGAGTAAAGGAAGGGGCGAAAGTACTAGTTCAAAAAGGAAACGAAGGGACAAGGCTGTAGAGTTTGAGCAGGACTAGATTTGTTGCGCTCGCATAGGGAAAGGTGTCTAAAGATAACAAAACTGGGACCAACACAAATATGCTCCTTGGTTGTTTGTTCTTTGTTGCAACAGACTGTGCATGACCACAGTACATTGGTAGATGCACATGGTGCTGGTGCGTCCACTGTCCCGTGCAGCTCATTAGCTGTTGTTAATCTAAGGCCCTGTTTGGTTAAAAACTCCCTAGTCCCTACTTGCTTGGTTCCAGGGACTAAACATGGACTAGAGGTTATTAAATGACATGCTAAAATACCATGTCACCCCTAGTAATGAACTAATAGAGACAAGGTGCGATGCGTGGCAGGGGAAATTGTTGGAAAAAGTCCCAAAAAGACTCCCTCGGGGTCTTCTTTCTTTAGTCCCAAATGCCCACTTTTAGTCCCTAAAAGTCCCTCCTGTTTGGTTTAGATGGGACTGACACGGAGTTTTTTTAGTCCCTACACCAAAATGTCCCTGTAAACCAACACCCTCTAATAATGCCGCTGGAAAATTGATGCAATGCCACAGTTAAAAGCAAATTACATGTTTAACGAATTTTATTGTTAATATAATCTCTATGTTAATATTAATCAATGCCACCGTTTGAGAAATGCTACTGTCTTGCTTTCTTTCCCATTTAGATAAGGTAGATGCTTCTTTTTGTTGGCTTCTGTGTCATCCACCGTTATTGACCACTAATTGTTTCCTTTGCACCTCTGTGTAAACAGGGTTATCTACTTCACCTCGTTGCCATTGTGACCTTTTGTTGCACTGCACAAAACACTTTTGTTTTAAGTGTGTTTTGTGCAGTTCAACCAAAATGTCACACCGACAACATTGCTTGATTGCTTGATCTTAGTGGAACTGCACAAGAGGAGATCTTACTTCCTATCTGTTAAGGCGAATTTGGTTCAAATCTTCTTCTTGTGAGTTGTTTGAATTCCGCATCATGAGAGGTCAGTACTAGCCTTCTTTCACATGATTCTACAGCGTGCTTTCATATGTTGTGCTACTTATACGATAATGTTGCTTTATTTTAGTGAACTGCAGAAATGGAGACAAGACTTCCAATTTGTATGTGCATCGTAATATCCCATTGAGGTAAGATAAGGATATTTCACAACTGCTGGCCTGTATTTTGCCACTTTCATCAGAAAATTAAGTTTAGTACTATACTTGTACTCCCTAATTGACATGCCAAATCTTACATTGAAGGCGAAGCTTGTCTGTTATTGAACCAAGTGATGAAGGGGAAGAACAAGCGGAAGAAAAACAAAAATCAACTCCCGGTGCTGTAATGAAGCACTGGAACTGTGATGACACAAGTAATGATATAGTTTTGCATCTTAATTTATTGCTATGGCTGGAACGAGCAATTGTTTTGCCACTGATTTGATGCCACTCTTAATGTAATATGTAATTATCTCTACTTGTGCAAACAGGGATCTTCTTTGAAGATACCATATATTTTAGTGGAACTGCACAAGAAGATGTTGGAAACATTAAACTAATCGAGGAGTATATAGTAAGCATGGCCACCACCGTAGATAGCAATAGATGGTTCCGGAGAAGTGCTTCATCTGTATGCTCTACACAATAAGCCTCCTGACAAAGGTTGGTACTCGCCCACTGATTTCATCCATATGATTGAGCTTTGTCATCTCTATTGGTGTTGTGCTACTGTTTAGATACTGTCATGAAAAAGTGGTATTGTCCTTGAGAAGTGCTTCATCTGTGTTGTTTTAAATATTTCCTTTCCTTTTTTCGAGCAAACAGGGACGCTAGCATTTAGTAGTCCTCTTGTCTTTGCACAACAGGATCATCTTCCTCTGAAGAAGAATATGGAGTATGTGAAGTGACTAGTTCCGATTATGCCAGGATGAAGAAGCCTTGTCTATCTTCTCATCAGAAGCAGCAGTTGAAGGTGTAGGGTAACGTAGTAATTTCAAAAAAATTCCTACGCACACGCAAGATCATGGTGATGCATAGCAACGAGAAGGGAGAGTGTTATCCACGTACCCTCGTAGACCGACAGCGGAAGCATTATCACAACGCGGTTGATGTAGTCGAACGTCTTCACGATCCGACCGATCAAGTACCGAATGCACGGCACCTCCGAAGTTCTACACACGTTCAGCTCGATGACGTCCCTCGAACTCCGATCCAGCCGAGTGTTGAGGGAGAGTTTCGTTAGCACGACGGCGTGGTGACGATGATGATGTTCCACCGACGCAGGGCTTCGCCTAAGCTTCGCGACGGTATTATCGAGGTGTAATCTGGTGGAGGGGGGCACCGCACACGGCTAAAATATCGTATATCAAGTGTGTTCTTAGGTGCCCCCTGCCGCCGTATATAAAGGAGCAAGGGGGAGGCCGGCTGCCTATGGGGCGCGCCAAGGAGAGGGGGGAGTCCTCCTCCTAGTAGGAGTAGGACTCCCCTTTCCTAGTCCTACTAGGAAAAGAAGGGGGGAAGGAAAGAGAGGGAGAGGGAGAGGGAAAGGGGGCTGCGCCCCCCTCTCCTAGTCCAACTAGGACTCCTCTGGGAGGGGGCGCACCACCTCCTGGCTGCTGCCCTCTCTCTCCCCTCAAGGCCCACTAAGGCCCAATACTTCCCCGGGGGGTTCCGGTAACCCTCCGGCACTCCGGTTTAATCCGAAACTTCTCCGGAACACTTCTGGTGTCCGAATATAGTCGTCCAATATATCAATCTTTACGTCTCGACCATTTCGAGACTCCTCGTCATGTCCGTGATCACATCCGGGACTCCGAACAACCTTCGGTACATCAAATCATATAAACTCATAATAAAACTGTCATCGTAACTTTAAGCGTGCGGACCCTTTGGGTTCGAGAACTATGTAGACATGACCGAGACACCTCTCCGGTCAATAACCAATAGCGGGACCTGGATGCCCATATTGGCTCCTACATATTCTACGAAGATCTTTATCGGTCAGACCGCATAACAACATACGTTGTTCCCTTTGTCATCGGTATGTTACTTGCCCGAGATTCGATCGTCGGTATCTCGATACCTAGTTCAATCTCGTTACCGGCAAGTCTCTTTACTCGTTCCGTAATACATCATCCCGCAACTAACTCATTAGTCACAATGCTTGCAAGGCTTATAGTGATGTGCATTACCGAGTGGGCCCTGAGATACCTCTCCGACAATCGGAGTGACAAATCCTAATCTCGAAATACGCCAACCCAACAAGTACCTTTGGAGACACCTGTAGAGCACCTTTATAATCACCCAGTTACGTTGTGACGTTTGGTAGCACACAAAGTGTTCCTCCGGTAAACGGGAGTTGCATAATCTCATAGTCATAGGAACATGTATAAGTCATGAAGAAAGCAATAGCAACATACTAAACGATCGGGTGCTAAGCTAATGTAATGGGTCATGTCAATCACGTCATTCTCCTAATGAGGTGATCCCGTTAATCAAATGACAACTCATGTCTATGGCTAGGAAACATAACCATCTTTGATTAACGAACTAGTCAAGTAGAGGCATACTAGTGACACTTTGTTTGTCTATGTATTCACACATGTATTATGTTTCCGGTTAATACAATTCTAGCATGAATAATAAACATTTATCATGATATAAGGAAATATATAATACTTTATTATTGCCTCTAGGGCATATTTCCTTCAGTCTCCCACTTGCACTAGAGTCAATAATCTAGATTACATAGTAATGATTCTTACACCCATGGAGTCTTGGTGCTGATCATGTTTTGCTCGTGGAAGAGGCTTAGTCAACGGATCTGCTACATTCAGATCCGTATGTATCTTGCAAATTTCTATGTCTCCCACCTGGACTAAATCCCGGATGGAATTGAAGCGTCTTCTGATGTGCTTGGTTCTCTTGTGAAATCTGGATTCCTTTGCTAAGGCAATTGCACCAGTATTATCACAAAAGATTTTCATTGGTCCCGATGTACTAGGTATGACACCTAGATCGGTTATGAACTCCTTCATCCAGACTCCTTCATTCGCTGCTTCCGAAGCAGCTATGTATTCCGCTTCACACGTAGATCCCGCCACGACACTTTGCTTGGAACTGCACCAACTGACAGCTCCACCGTTCAATGTAAATACGTATCCGGTTTGCGATTTCGAATCGTCCGGATCAGTGTCAAAGCTTGCATCAACGTAACCATTTACGATGAGCTCTTTGTCACCTCCATATACGAGAAACATATCCTTAGTCCTTTTCAGGTATTTCAGGATGTTCTTGACCGCTGTCCAGTGATCCACTCCTGGATTACTTTGGTACCTCCCTGCTAAACTTATAGCCAGGGACACATCAGGTCTGGTACACAGCATTGCATACATGATAGAGCCTATGGCTGAAGCATAGGGAACATCTTTCATCTTCTCTCTATCTTCTGCAGTGGTCGGGCATTGAGTCTTACTCAATCTCACACCTTGTAGTACAGGCAAGAACCCTTTCTTTGCTTGATCCATTTTGAACTTCTTCAAAACTTTGTCAAGGTATGTGCTTTGTGAAAGTCCAATTAAGCGCCTTGATCTATCTCTATAGATCTTAATGCCTAATATATATGCAGCTTCACCGAGGTCTTTCATTGAAAAACTCTTATTCAAGTATCCCTTTATGCTATCCAGAAATTCAATATCATTTCCAATCAGTAATATGTCATCCACATATAATATCAGAAATGCTATCGAGCTCCCACTCACTTTCTTGTAAATACAGGCTTCTCCAAAAGTCTGTATAAAACCAAATGCTTTGATCACACTATCAAAGCGTTTATTCCAACTCCGAGAGGCTTGCACCAGTCCATAAATGGATCGCTGGAGCTTGCACACTTTGTTAGCTCCCTTTGGATCGACAAAACCTTCCGGTTGCATCATATACAACTCTTCTTCCAGAAATCCATTCAGGAACGCAGTTTTGACATCCATTTGCCAAATTTCATAATCATAAAATGCGGCAATTGCTAACATGATTCGGACAGACTTAAGCATCGCTACGGGTGAGAAGGTCTCATCGTAGTCAATTCCTTGAACTTGTCGAAAACCTTTCGCAACAAGTCGAGCTTTATAGATAGTAACATTACCATCAGCGTCAGTCTTCTTCTTGAAGATCCATTTATTTTCAATGGCTTGCCGACCATCGGGCAAGTCAACCAAAGTCCATACTTTGTTCTCATACATGGATCCCATCTCGGATTTCATGGCTTCAAGCCATTTTGCGGAATCTGGGCTCACCATCGCTTCTTCATAGTTCGTAGGTTCGCCATGGTCTAGTAACATGACCTCCAGAACAGGATTACCGTACCACTCTGGTGCGGATCTTGATCTAGTTGACCTACGAAGTTCAGTAATAACTTGATCTGAAGTTTCATGATCATTATCATTAACTTCCTCACTACTTGGTGTAGGTGTCGCAGAAACTGATCTCTGCGATGATCTACTTTCCAATAAGGGAGCAGGTACAGTTACCTCATCAAGTTCTACTTTCCTCCCACTCACATCTTTCGAGAGAAACTCCTTCTCTAGAAAGGATCCATTTCTAGCAACAAATATCTTGCCTTCGGATCTGTGATAGAAGGTGTACCCAACGGTCTCCTTTGGGTATCCTATGAAGACACATTTCTCCGATTTAGGCTCGAGCTTATCAGGTTGAAGTTTCTTCACATAAGCATCGCAACCCCAAACTTTAAGATACGACAACTTTGGTTTCTTGCCAAACCATAGTTCAAAAGGCGTCGTCTCAACGGATTTCGATGGTGTCCTATTTAGAGTGAATGCAGCCGTCTCTAAAGCATAACCCCAAAACGATAGCGGTAAATCAGTAAGAGACATCATAGATCGCACCATATCTAGTAAAGTGCGATTACGACGTTCAGACACACCATTACGCTGTGGTGTTCCGGGTGGCGTGAGTTGCGAAACTATTCCGCATTGTTTCAAATGTAGACCAAACTCGTAACTCAAATATTCTCCTCCACGATCAGATCGTAGGAATTTTATTTTCTTGTTACGATGATTTTCAACTTCACTCTGAAATTCTTTGAACTTTTCAAATGTTTCAGACTTATGTTTCATTAAGTAGATATACCCATATCTGCTCAAATCATCTGTGAAGGTGAGAAAATAACGATATCCGCCACGAGCTTCAATATTCATCGGACCACATACATCTGTATGTATGATTTCCAACAAATCTGTTGCTCTCTCCATAGTTCCGGAGAACGGTGTTTTGGTCATCTTGCCCATAAGGCACGGTTCGCAAGTACCAAGTGATTCAAAATCAAGTGATTCCAAAATTCCATCAGTATGGAGTTTCTTCATGCGCTTTACACCGATATGACCCAAACGGCAGTGCCACAAATAAGTTGCACTATCATTATTAACTCTGCATCTTTTGGCTTCAACATTATGAATATGTGTATCACTACTATCGAGATTCATTAAAAATAGACCACTCTTCAAGGGTGCATGACCATAAAAGATATTATTCATATAAATAGAACAACCATTATTCTCTGATTTAAATGAATAACCGTCTCGCATTAAACAAGATCCAGATATAATGTTCATGCTCAACGCTGGCACCAAATAACAATTATTTAGGTCTAAAACTAATCCCGAAGGTAGATGTAGAGGTAGCGTGCCGACGGCGATCACATCGACTTTGGAACCATTTCCCACGCGCATCGTCACCTCGTCCTTAGCTAAACTTCGCTTAATCCGTAGCCCCTGTTTCGAGTTGCAAATATTAGCAACAGAACCAGTATCAAATACCCAGGTGCTACTGCGAGTATTAGTAAGGTACACATCAATAACATGTATATCACATATACCTTTGTTAACCTTGCCATCCTTCTTATCCGCCAAATACTTGGGGCAGTTCCGCTTCCAGTGGCCAGTCTGCTTACAGTAGAAGCACTCAGTTTCAGGCTTAGGTCCAGACTTGGATTTCTTCTCCTGAACAGCAACTTGCTTGCTATTCTTCTTGAAGTTCCCTTTCTTCTTCCCTTTGCCCTTTTTCTTGAAACTAGTGGTTTTACTGACCATCAACACTTGATGCTCCTTTTTGATTTCTACCTCCGCTGCCTTTAGCATTGCGAAGAGCTCGGGAATCGTCTTATTCATCCCTTGCATGTTATAGTTCATCACGAAGCTCTTGTAGCTTGGTGGCAGTGATTGAAGAATTCTGTCAATGACGCAATCATCCGGAAGTTGAACTCCCAGTTGAATTAAGTGATTATTATACCCAGACATTCTGAGTATATGCTCACTGACAGAACTATTCTCTTCCATCTTGCAGCTATAGAACTTATTGGAGACTTCATATCTCTCAATCCGGGCATTTGCTTGAAATATTAACTTCAACTCCTGGAACATCTCATATGCTCCATGACGTTCAAAACGTCGTTGAAGTCCCGGTTCTAAGCCGTAAAGCATGGCACACTGAACTATTGAGTAGTCATCAGCTTTGCTTTGCCAGACGTTCATAACTTCTGGCGTAGCTCTTGCAGGAGGCCTGGCACCTAGCGGTGCTTCCAGGACGTAATTCTTCTGTGCAGCAATGAGGATAATCCTCAAGTTACGGACCCAGTCCGTGTAATTGCTACCATCATCTTTCAACTTAGCTTTCTCAAGGAACGCATTAAAATTCAACGGAACAACAGCACGGGCCATATATCTACAATTAACATAGACAAGCAAGATACTATCAGGTACTAAGTTCATGATAAATTTAAGTTCAATTAATCATATTACTTAAGAACTCCCACTTAGATAGACATCTCTCTAATCATCTAAGTGATTACGTGATCCAAAGCAACTAAACCATGTCCGATTAACACGTGAGATGGAGTAGTTTCAATGGTGAACATCACTATGTTGATCATATCTACTATATGATTCACGCTCGACCTTTCGGTCTCTGTGTTCCGAGGCCATATCTGTACATATGCTAGGCTCGTCAAGTTTAACCTGAGTACTCCGCGTGTGCAACTGTTTTGCACCCGTTGTATTTGAACGTAGAGCCTATCACACCCGATTAACACGTGGTGTCTCAGCACGAAGAACTTTTGCAACGGTGCATACTCAGGGAGAACACTTTTATCTTGAAATTTTAGTGAGAGATCATCTTATAATGCTACCGTCAAACAAAGCAAGATAAGATGCATAAAGGATTAACATCACATGCAATCAATATAAGTGATATGATATGGCCATCATCATCTTGTGCTTGTGATCTCCATCTCCAAAGCACCGTGCTTGTGATCTCCATCTCCGAAGCACCATCATGATCACCATCGTCACCGGCTCGACACCTTGATCTCCATCGTAGTATCGTTGTCGTCTCGCCAACTTATTGCTTTTACGACTATCGCTACTGTTTAGTGATAAAGTAAAACTATTACATGGCGATTGCATCTCATACAATAAAGCGACAACCATATGGCTCCTGCCAGTTGCCGATAACTCGGTTACAAAACATGATCATCTCATACAACACATTATATCACATCATGTCTTGACCATATCACATCACAACATGCCCTGCAAAAACAAGTTAGACGATCTCTACTTTGTTGTTGCATATTTTACGTGGCTGCTACGGGCTTAGCAAGAACCGTTCTTACCTACGCATCAAAACCACAACGATAGTTTGTCAAGTTGGTGCTGTTTTAACCTTCGCAAGGACCGGGCGTAGCCACACTCGGTTCAACTAAAGTGAGAGAGACAGACACCCGCCAGTCACCTTTAAGCAACGAGTGCTCCGAACGGTGAAACCAGTCTCGCGTAAGCGTACGCGTAATGTCGGTCCGGGCCGCTTCATCTCACAATACCGCTGAACCAAAGTATGACATGCTGGTAAGCAGTATGACTTATATCGCCCACAACTCACTTGTGTTCTACTCGTGCATAGCATCAACGCATAAAACCTGGCTCTGATACCACTGTAGGGTAACGTAGTAATTTCAAAAAAATTCCTACGCACACGCAAGATCATGGTGATGCATAGCAACGAGAGGGGAGAGTGTTGTCCACGTACCCTCGTAGACCGACAGCGGAAGCGTTATCACAACGCGGTTGATGTAGTCGAACGTCTTCACGATCCGACCGATCAAGTACCGAACGCACGGCACCTCCGAAGTTCTACACACGTTCAGCTCGATGACGTCCCTCGAACTCCGATCCAGCCGAGTGTTGAGGGAGAGTTTCGTCAGCACGACGGCGTGGTGACGATGATGATGTTCCACCGACGCAGGGCTTCGCCTAAGCTTCGCGACGGTATTATCGAGGTGTAATCTGGTGGAGGGGGGCACCGCACACGGCTAAAATATCGTATATCAAGTGTGTTCTTAGGTGCCCCCTGCCCCCGTATATAAAGGAGCAAGGGGGAGGCCGGCTGCCTATGGGGCGCGCCAAGGAGAGGGGGGGAGTCCTCCTCCTAGTAGGAGTAGGACTCCCCTTTCCTAGTCCTACTAGGAAAAGAAGGGGGGAAGGAAAGAGAGGGAGAGGGAAAGGGAAAGGGGGCTGCGCCCCCCTCTCCTAGTCCAACTAGGACTCCTCTGGGAGGGGGCGCACCACCTCCTGGCTGCTGCCCTCTCTCTCCCCTCAAGGCCCACTAAGGCCCAATACTTCCCCGGGGGGTTCCGGTAACCCTCCGGCACTCCGGTTTAATCCGAAACTTCTCCGGAACACTTCCGGTGTCCGAATATAGTCGTCCAATATATCAATCTTTACGTCTCGACCATTTCGAGACTCCTCGTCATGTCCGTGATCACATCCGGGACTCCGAACAACCTTCGGTACATCAAATCATATAAACTCATAATAAAACTGTCATCGTAACTTTAAGCGTGCGGACCCTTTGGGTTCGAGAACTATGTAGACATGACCGAGACACCTCTCCGGTCAATAACCAATAGCGGGACCTGGATGCCCATATTGGCTCCTACATATTCTACGAAGATCTTTATCGGTCAGACCGCATAACAACATACGTTGTTCCCTTTGTCATCGGTATGTTACTTGCCCGAGATTCGATCGTCGGTATCTCGATACCTAGTTCAATCTCGTTACCGGCAAGTCTCTTTACTCATTCCGTAATACATCATCCCGTAACTAACTCATTAGTCACAATGCTTGCAAGGCTTATAGTGATGTGCATTACCGAGTGGGCCCTGAGATACCTCTCCGACAATCGGAGTGACAAATCCTAATCTCGAAATACGCCAACCCAACAAGTACCTTTGGAGACACCTGTAGAGCACCTTTATAATCACCCAGTTACGTTGTGACGTTTGGTAGCACACAAAGTGTTCCAACGGTAAACGGGAGTTGCATAATCTCATAGTCATAGGAACATGTATAAGTCATGAAGAAAGCAATAGCAACAAACTAAACGATCGGGTGCTAAGCTAATGTAATGGGTCATGTCAATCACGTCATTCTCCTAATGAGGTGATCCCGTTAATCAAATGACAACTCATGTCTATGGCTAGGAAACATAACCAACTTTGATTAACGAACTAGTCAAGTAGAGGCATACTAGTGACACTTTGTTTGTCTATGTAGTCACACATGTATTATGTTTCTAGTTAATACAATTCTAGCATGAATAATAAACATTTATCATGATATAAGGAAATATATAATACTTTATTATTGCCTCTAGGGCATATTTCCTTCAGAAGGATGGTTACATTACTCCCCACAAGACCAAACTAACTTCAGCTCAGAAGGACTGACAAATCTCCATTTTTTTGCTGTGATGCGCGAGTACAATGTTGTTCTAGGGTTCTTTCTGGTGAGTTCCATTTTTCTAAAAGTGTGCTCTACATGGACCATGCATGTGCCTGTTGAAACTGTCAATTCATAGTACAGTTTGCTTTATACTAATCACTTTTTTGTATTTGTGCAAACAGGGGTGCTCAGCTTGATTTCAATGGGAACTGCACAAAATGTTCATGAATACATCGAATCATTCATTTCCACCACAAGAAAGGAGGTGCCGATAAGTTCAAGGCGTTGCAACATATGAGGGTGAAATCATACAAGCTACGCGTGAATTTGGTTGATTTTGGTGGAACTGCATGAAAAGAACAACTGGTTTATTTAGCACGAGGTGCCATGTCAATGTCTGAACTGATGGCAAACCCTGCCCATTCCACAATCGTAGGCATTTTATATTTTGGAATGGGACAACCTTGTCAAATTTTGCTCATTGATTTTAGCAAGACATGTGTTTGATATTTTCGAATGGGACGCCCTTTGCTGTCAGCAGCGTCGATCAATTTTTTCTTTATTCTTTAGTTCTGAAGTAAATATTGCCTCTGACATGTGAGTCGCTGAGATGCATAATCATCGATTGTTTTGAATGTTCTCTATGAATTGCCAGGCCTGTGTGTTTGATTGCAATGTACAGAAACGCTAAAAAGCTGCTCAAACTCTTTGTACTCCTTCTATTCCTTTTTACTTCGCACATTGTGAAAGTACATACTTTTTTGTATAAGATTAGTCAAAGTAGAGATACTTTGGCTGCAGACAAAACTTGTATGCAGACTAGAAAGGACCGGAGGGAGTACATGTGAAACTGTTGCAAACGAGGTGATCACCCTGGGAATAATGCTAGTACGTATTGTTTTGCATGTTCATCCAATGCCAGTGATACAGGAATTCGAACTAATCGAAATAAATTCATTCATACACGGTCGGATTTCATATAAACATGCTGGATTTCATTACATTTCATACATTCTTCAACTCAAAAGGGGTGCGCTGGAGGTATAATTAATTAACCGAAGCTACCCACCTGTGTCCCGCTGAGCCGAACAGAAGCTTCAGTGACTTAACTGCAAGTGCAGTTGTGTAACTGACATGTGGCCTGTTGGGCCCACGTGTCAGTCAGCCAACTGCACTAGCAGTTAAGTAGAAGCAGCGTTGTTCTCCAGCGCAGCTCTCCGACTCCACGTCGCTGCCAAGAAGCTAACCGGCCGTCAATGGTCAACCCGCCTAGCTTGGCTTCAACCGTAGGGTAGCAGCGGTGGCCTTATTTGGACCCGAGCGGCGGCGACCTACCGTGTTCTACTCTTCCTCGTTTTCTGTGTGGCGCGGCCTCGTTGGCAGCGGGGCGGGGCCTCGGCGGAGCCGGCGATGTCCTCTGTCTCGTTGTCGGCGGGCGGCGCCTAAGTGGAGCGGTGGAAATCCTCCCCCACGTTGCCAGCAGGGTGGGGCCTCGGCTGAGCTGGCGATGTCCTCTCCCTCGTTGTTGGTGGGGCGGGGCCTCGGCGGAGCCGGCGGTGTCCTCTGCCTCGTTGTTGGCACCGCGGGGCCTCGGTGGAGCAGGGCCTCGTCGACGCCAGTGGAGCGGGGACTCGTCGGAGCCGGCATTGTCCTCTGCCTCGTCCTCGGTCTCACCAAACAGCGCCTCGCCCGCTTCATCGCCCTCTTTGCTAGCCTCTTTATAGGCAGCCGCAGACTCCGTCACCCGCATGCGGTACCGCCAGCGCTCGAGACGGCCCTTGCGGGTGGAGCGGTACGAGTCGAGTAGCGCCTCCTGCTTCGCGGCGATCTGCTCCTCCGCCTGCAGGTGCTCCTAGAGGAGAAGGTGGTTGTAGGCGGCGTCGGCCTGCGCCTCCCGGAACTGCTCCTCACGCATCTGCCTCACCCTGTCCATATATTGGGCACGGGCCTCGCCGATGGTCATGGTGCAATGCACCGGCGAGGATGGCGCGGAGGAGGGGGTTGGCGCCGGATCGTCGACTACCATGTTCTCCATTGGGACGTCGTCGTCCTCCGGCTGCCTGCCGGCCAACCGGTTGGCAGCAATGGCTGCCATCTCCTTGTGGTCCATCGTCCCCCCGTCCCGAAGAGTGCTGGAGCGCGAGGAAGCCATGGTGGGCAGTAGTGGTGTGGACAGGAGAAAGGGAACGGATGCGGATGACTGCGGCTATGGCCGGCGCAGCAGTTTATATAGCAATGGTGGGCGGGCGGAGGGACGGACGTGTGGTGACAGAGTAGCTGCCTCGGCAACCGCGTATCATTAATGTGGGCGGCAGATGGATGGACAGACGGCACTTGTGTCGTTTGAAGGCGGAGCAATCGCCTGCACCGGGAAGCGGGGCGGGCGGCGCTGACTATTTCGCGCGGAAAGCGCGCGCGGGCGAGGAGATGACTTTACTTGGAGAGGATGACAATGGGGACCCACCAGGTCCATAGCCTCACGTACGCAAGTGCCTCCTTATTATATATATATATAATTTATTTTGCTTCCTCCTGGTTTCCTGACATCACGGTCCCACACCATTGTCAACCTATGTAGTAGTCAATAAACGAGAGAATTGCACAAGAAGCGGCCGACAGCTGGGACCAAGCAGCTCGAGTAGTATTTGTGTTTTTGAGGTGTGAGCACTGCAGAGTTTTTCGATGTTTAGCCCAGATATTAATTTTTCTCCTCTGAACAACAACGAAAACATCGCTGCAGGTATTAACTGGGCGGGCTGTGGCCCGTCTAGCCCAGGCCAGATATCCAGCCCAGATATTAATTTTTTTCAAGCTGAAAATGGCTAGCCCAGCTATACTTTTTGTCAAGTTGTTATTCTCCGCCCCGCTGGGCTGCAAATCTTTCCTAGGAGGGATGCATTAGGCTTAACAAGAAAATGGGCTTTAAGAAATAATAAATGGGATGTAATTATAAAAACTGGGCAGTAACTATAAAAAAATGCACCAAACACGTGATTACTTTATAAATATTATTTTTGGATATTGAAAATTTTAATTTCATTAATTGTTGCGAGCGCAATGTTTCGTTGGATTTTTACGTAATATAAATTTATATTGAAATTGTATTTAATCTGACTAGAAATTTCGGGATAAAAATATTTCAGATCCCATCAAAATGTGGGAAATTTTATTGAATTCTGTTTTGAACGGTTGGTTGAAATGGGCTGTACTTTTAACAAACTGTAAATGGGCTGTAGTAAATTCCATTAGAATTCAAAAATGGGCTACACATTCTTACAAATCTCAAATGGGCTATAAGTTCTCTGCCACACACTTCTGGCCTTACTAAGTTGACGCGTCCCCTAAAAAAACAGAGTTGACGCGTATGCAAGGCTTTGTCAACTTATAGTCAACACACGGTTCTAGCAGCAGTGGCCGTTGGATGTCCATCCAACGGATGCCGTGCTTCTTCTTCCTCGAATATTCTAGCTTCACCCGCCCAAAAAATGATTCCTCCCCCTGACATCTGGGGTGCACCGTTTCGGAAGCTGACCTGTGGGCCTAGTAAGTTGACGTACCAAGGGCTTTGTCAACTTAGTCAATATAAACGATTCTAGCTGCAGTGACCGTACAATGTCCATCCAACGGCCGTCGTGCTTCTTCAACCTCTGGTCTTCTTGCTCCAGCCGCCGAAAGCAGCGCCGGTCGTGCCGCCTGCTCCTGCCTCCCATGGCCGGCTGTGCTGCCGCGGAGGCCTCACCGCCCCCTACTACTTCCACTGCTGGCCAGGCCATCCCTCCACTCACCCACACCCCCTGTTATTCTGCGGCGACGGCAGCGCAGCCAAACCAGTGAACCCTCGTACTCCTCTCCGCATGTGCATCCACTGCCGCGTCTTCCCCGGCTCCGCGTCGTCCCCTTCCTAGGCCTCGCCGTCGTCCACCGCCCTGGTGCTCTCGGCGCGGCGTGGTCAACGTGGTCAAGGAACGACTTCCATCGGACGTGGACTGTACGTGGAGAGGCTGACAGCTGGGTCCACGGCAGCCGCAAGGAAGTGCCTCCTTATTACGCGGAAAATAATTATTCCTCCACCTGACAGCGGGGACCCACCAGACGGGCCACCAGTATTTTGCGAAAAAAATCGTTTCCCCCTGACTGCTGGGACCCACCGGACGGGCCACCGTATTTCGCAAAAAAAACGTTCCCCCCGCTGTCAGCTCGGACCCACCGGAAGTGCCTCCTTATTACGCACAAAAAAATGAATACTCCCCCGGCTAGCTGGGACCCACCTTGGTGGGAGGCTGACTTGTGGGCCTACTAAGTTGACGGGGACGAAGGGCTTTGTCAACTTAGTCAATATGAACGATTCTAGCTCCAGTGACCGTACGATGTCCATCCAACGGCCGTAGTGCTTCTTCAACCTCTGGTCTTCTTGCTCCAGCCGCCCAAAGCAGCGCCGGTCGTGCCGCATGCTCCTGCCTCCCGTGGCCGGCTGTGCTGCCGCAGAGGCCTCACCGCCCCTACTATTCCCACCGCTGGCCAGGCCCTGCGGCGGCGGCAGCCTCACACCGCAGCCGAACCAGTGAACCCTCGTACTCCTCTCCGCGCGGGCTTCCACTGCCGCGTCTTCCCTGGCTCCGCGTCGTCCCCTTCCTAGGCCTCGCCGTCGTCCACCGCCGTGGTGCTCTCCGCGCGGCGTGGTCAACGTGGTCAAGGAACGACTTCCATCGGAAGAGTACTGTACGTGGAGAGGCTGACAGCTGGGTCCACGGCCACAGCCCAGTTTTTTTGTGATTTGCCAAGTAAGTCGCTTTGTCAGGCCTGTTGGGCTGCAAATCTTTCAAGACGAGGAGAGCTTTCATTCGGCTGGCCGAGAAAATGGCCCATCAGTAATGAGAAATGGGCTGTACATTTTTAAAACACATCAAACCGGCAATTAGTTTCAAATATCTTTTTTTTCATTTCAAGATTTTAAATTACATTAATTTTTATGCATGGAGAATTTGTTGGATTTTATATTGATATACATTTATTTTTAAAATCAGTTTGAATGTGAGTCAAAATTTCGGGATTAAAAACAGTTCGGACCGCACCGAAATATGCAAAATTTCGTATAATTTTTTAACCGTGGCCACAATATGGGCTGTAATGCTAACAAAAAGAATATGGGCTCCAAAAAAACCTTAAGAATTAGCAAATGGGCTGTAAATTATTAGAAATAATGGCAGATGGGTGTATGCTGTTTTCCACAGATTTGAGGCTTTCCTAAAAAAAAGGTTGACGCACAAGCACTGACTGTTGGATGTCCATCCAACGGCCGTCGTGCTTCTTCAATCTCTGCTCTTCCTGCTCCAGCCGCTCAAACAAGCGCCGGCGGGACTGCCTGCTCCCTCCTCCCCGCGGCCGGCTGTGCTGCCGCGCAGGCCTCACCGCCCCACCGTACTCCCATCGCTGGCCTAGCCATCCCTCTACTCACCCACACCTGCTGTTATTCTCCGGCGACGGCAGACGAACCAGTAAACCCTCGTACAGTCGTACTCCCCTCCGCGTGGGAAACAACTGCCGAGTCTTCCCTGCCTCCGTGTCGTTCCCTTCCTAGGCCTCGCCGTCGTCCACCGCCCTGGTGCTCTCGGCGCGGCCTGGTCAACGTGGTCAACGACCGACATGCATCTGAAGTGGACTGTACGTGGAGAGGCCGACAGCTGGGTCCACGGCCGCACGCAAGGAAATGCCTCCTTATTACGCGCAAAATAATGATTCCTCCACCTGACATCAGGGACCCACCGAAAGGGCCTCTGTATTTCGCGAAAAAACGTTACCGCCGCTGACAGCTCGGACCCACCAGCTATATCTTCGCACGCAAGGAAGTGCCTCCTTATTACGCACAAAAAAATGAATACTCCCCCTGCTAGCTGGGACCCACCATGGTGGGAGGCTGACTTGTGGGCCTACTAAGTTGACTGGGACGGGGGCCTTTGTCAACTTTAGTCAATATGAACGATTCTAGCTCCAGTGACCGTACGATGTCCATCCAACGGCCGTAGTGCTTCTTCAACCTCTGGTCTTCTTGCTCCAGCCGCCCAAAGCAGCGCCGGTCGTGCCGCATGCTCCTGCCTCCCGTGGCCGGCTGTGCTGCCGCGGAGGCCTCACCGCCCCCTACTATTCCCACCGCTGGCCAGGCCCTGCGGCGACGGCAGCCTCACACCGCAGCCGAACCAGTGAACCCTCGTACTCCTCTCCGCGCGGGCTTCCACTACCGCGTCTTCCCCGGCTCCCCGTCGTCCCCTTCCTAGGCCTCGCCGTCGTCAACCGCCCTGGTGCTCTCGGCGCGGCGTGGTCAACGTGGTCAAGGAACGACTTCCATCGGACGTGGACTGTACGTGGAGAGGCTGACAGCTGGGTCCACGGCCGCAGCAAGGAAGTGCCTCCTTATTACGCGAAAAATAATGATTCCTCCACCTGACAGCTGGGACCCACCAGACGGGCCACTGTATTTCGCGAAAAAAAACGTTTCCCCCTGACTGCTGGGACCCACCAGCTACAGCTTCGCACGCAAGGAAGTGCGTCCGGGCAAAAAAAAAACGATTCGCCCCCCTGAGTGCTGGGACCCACCAGCTACATCTTCGCAGGCAAGTGCTTGACAGTCGGGACCCACCTGGTCGAAGCGTACGTAGCATTGTCATTCTGGTCGCGAACGTGTACGTACATACTGGTGGATGTAGAGGCGCGCATGTGTCGTAGTAGAGGCGCGCACGTAGCATGTACACGTATGTACAACGGCCAGTGTGCAAGAAAGAAAATACGGCCACGTACGTACATACGGGCAGGGTCTCGAACGCCTACTCGCGCATACGTACGGCCAGGGCTCGTGTACATGGCTGGGTCGGAACGGAGAAACAGCATCGTCGTAGGTGAGCCAACCGGCTGGGCCGGAACGGAATGTGTCGTCGTGTTCATCAGGAGGGATTGGACGGAACAGCCGATGGAAACGAGGCCTGGCGTACCACAGAACAGAGGAAACGGCCTTGTGTTCGACTGGCCACGTTTGAAACGGGATCCTATTCATCGGGAGGGGTCCGGCGTACCGCAAAATAGAGGAAACGGACCTCCTACGGTCGAAACGGGGGTCCTGTTGATCGGGAGGGGTGTGGCATACCGCAAAACGGAGGAAACGAACTTGTGTTGGAGCGCTACGGTCGAAACGGGGGTCCTGTTCATCGGGAGGGGTGTGGCGTACCGCAAAACGGGACTCCACGGGACACTGTTCATCTCCACCGTCGACCCCCTCCCGCCTCCATGGGCTACTGTTCATCCACCGTCGACCTCCTCCAGCCTCCACCTGCGACTGTTCATCCACTAGCTCCTGTTCATCTAGCCTCCACCACGCGCTATTCCACCGGCTACTATTCAACCAGCCCTCTCCAAGGGCTCCTGTTCAACCACCCCTCCACGGGCTACTATTCATCCAGCCCTCCACGGGGTGGTCCTGTTCATCCTGCCCTCCACGGGTCCTGTTCATCCAGCCCCAACCGGCTCGATCGATCGTGATCCTGTTCATCCAGAGGCAACACCACGGGGTCCTGTTCATCCACCCCATCGGGAACTGTTCATCCAAACCCCCTAGCAACGCTCACTGTTCATCCAGAGGCAGCATCGATCGGCTTCAGTTAGCAGCAGTAGCGAAGGAATCGCTCGATCGGGTTCAGTTAATAGCCATCGATCGATCGCTCGGGTTCAGTAACGCGTAGCCTGCAGTGCAATCGCTCGGGTTCAGTTAGAGCCCAACGCCTCGCTCGGGTTCAGTTAGAGCCAACACCTCGCACACACGCGCGTACGTGTACGAGAGAAACGCGCATCACTCGGCCCCCGACCTCCCACCGTAACCGGGAACTCCCCGAAATTTTCCTCGCCCTCGCTTCTACCACGGTTTTTTCCGTCATGGACAGCCCAAAGAATGTCATGCAGCTGCGTCTCCGGCCCGCCCAGGACGAAAAACCCATTTTCTATCATGATTTTTTGTCATAGAAGTAGGAGCCCACCACATCTATGATGATACCGGGTTTTGTCACAATTATCGTCATAGAAGTGTCATATGTATGACAGAAAAAATTTCGTTCGGCCCAAAATGTCACGGATGTGTCTTTTTTTTGTAGTGCTACATGGCCATTGTCCGGACTAACTCAGTCCCCTGCCCACCCCCCCCCACCACTCTGCAGGAAAAAGTACGTCTGGACTGCCGAGCGGACCGATACATGCCTACGTTGAATGGCACAACACGTCCGGACAGCGCGGTCCAAACAGTTGTGGGCGGTTTGATGGTCGGTGTTGAAGATGTGCTAAGTCAGTAAAGCGACCAGTCAGTTGAAATATATCACTCGGCCCCTGGGGACTACAGAGTACTAATCGCTGATGATGCTCGAAGCTACATCGGTATTTCCCCAAAGAGGAAGGGATGATGCAGCACAGCAGCGGTAGGTATTTCCCTCTGATTTGAAACCAAGCTTATCGAACCAGTAGGAGAACCAAGCAACACAACGTAAACAGTCCCTGCTCACAGATAACACCCACTCGCAACCTGACGTCTTAAAGGGGTCGTCAATCCCTTTCGGGCAACGGCGCCAGAAATTGGCACGTGGACGGGAGAAAGTTGTAATAGATTGATAGATCGAATGCCAAAAAAATAAGAATAAAACACAGCAAGGTATTTTTTGTATTTTTAGTTTAATAGATCTGAAAATAAAAGCAAAGGAAAATAGATCACAAAGGCAAATAATATGAGAAAGAGACCCGGGGGGCGTAGGTTTCACTAGTGGCTTCACTCGAGAAAAATAGCAAACAGTGGGTAAATGAATTACTGTTGGGCAATTGATAGAACTTCAAATAATCATGACGATATCCAGGGAATGATCATTATAAAGGCATCACGTCCAAGATTAATAGACCGACTCCTGCCTGCATCTACTACTATTACTCCACACATCGACCGCTAAACAGCATGCATCTAGTGTATTAAGTTCTTGGAGAAACAGAGTAATGCAATAAGAACGATGACATGATGTAGACAAGATCTATCTATGTAGAGATAGACCCCGTCGTTTTATACTTAGTAGTAATGATACATACGTGTTGGTTCCCCTTCTGTCACTGGGATCAAGCACCGTAAGATCGAACCCACTACAAAGCACATCTTCCCATTGCAAGATAAACAGATCAAGTTGGCCAAACAAAACCCAAATATCAGAGAAGAAATACGAGGCTATAAGCAATCATGCATAAAAGAGATCGAAGAAACTCAAATACTTTCATGGATATAAAAAGATAGATCTGATCATAAACTCAAAGTTCACCCGATCCCAACAAACACACCGCAAAAAGAGTTACATCATATGGATCTCCAAGCGATCATTCTATTGAGAATTCAGCGAGAGAGAGGATGCCATCTAGATACTAACTACGGACCCAAAGTTCTACAAAGAACTACTCACGCATCATCGGAGAGGCACCAATGGAGGTGGTGAACCCCATCCGAGATGGTGTCTAGATTGGATCTGGTGGTTCTGGACTCTGCGGCGGCTGGAATTGATTTTCGTCAACTCCCCTAGGGTTTCTGGAATATTGGGGTATTTATAGAGCAAAGAGGCGGTCCGGGGGGCACCCGAGGTGGGCACAACCCACTAGGGCGCGCCTGGGCCTCGTGGCGTGCCCTGGTGGGTTGTGCTCTCCTCAGAGCACCCCCCAGCGCAGCCTTGGCCCATTAGGTGTCTTCTAGTGCATAACAAATCTCCGTAAAGTTTCGTTGCATTTGGATTCCGTTTGGTATTGATTTCCTGCGATGTAAAAAACATGCAGAAAACAACAACTGACACTTGGCACTATGTTAATAGGATAGTACCAAAAAATGATTTAAAATGACTATAAAATGATTATAAAACATCCAAGATTGATAATATAACAGCATGGAACAATAAAAAATTATAGATACGTTGGAGACGTATCAGCATCCCCAAGCTTAACTCCTACTCGTCCTCGAGTAGGTAAGTGATAAAAACAGAATTTTTGATGTGGAATGATGCCTAACATGTCATATCATATTCTTTATTTATAGCATGGACATTTGGACTTTTATATTGTTCAAAGCAATAGTCTAGTTTTGACATGATAATTTAAATACTCAAGCATATCAACAAGCAACCATGTCTTTCAAAATATCAACGCTAAAATAAGCTATCCCTAGCCCATCATGCTCAATCATTCATCCATTCATGAAACACACTCGCATATTAGCTACACCCAATACTCAAGTACGATCATATTGCCCCCTAGTTGGTGCTTTTATAAGAGAAGATGGAGACTCAAATTCAAAATAAAATTGCATAAAGTAAAATAAAGGCCCTTCGCGGAGGGAAGTGGGGATTTGTAGAGGTGCCAGAGCTCAAAGCGAAAAATTGAGAGATAAAAACATTTTGGGAGGTGTATCCTTCCCACCAAGGAAAACGACTTAAATTTCCCAACACTTTCCATGCTAGATATATCATAGGCGGTTCCCAAACGGAAAATAAAGTTTATTCCTTTTTCAACCATACTTTCACTTTCCATGGCTAGCCGTATCCACGGTTGCCCTCCATACCAACACTTTCCAAGGAATGTATTATTTGACAACATAAAGTAAATTCATTTTTCATTTCGGGACTAGGCATCCCTAATACCTTTGCCTTACTCTCGTGCAATGACAAGTGAATAAACACTCATCATGAGAATAACACATCTAGCATGGAAAATATTAGCCACCCCTCACCGCTCCGCGAGCGGAACGAACACACAAAAGAGAAGTTTATTTTTAAAATTAGAGATGGCACGTACAAATTTGCTTAGAACGGGAAAAGAATACCGCATATAGGTAGATATAGTGGACTCATGTGGCAAAACTGGTTTAAAGGATTTTGGATGCACAAGTAGAGATCATACTTAGTGCAAAATGAAGGCTAGCAAAATATTGAGAAGCGAACAACCAAGAAACGAATAATCTCATAAGCGAGCATTAAGCATAATTAACACCGAATAATGCACCACAAGTAGGATATAATTTCATTGCATAATTATTGACTTCTGTGCTTGCATAGGGAATTACAAACCTTAACACCAATATTCTTACTAAAGCATAATTACTCATCAACATAACTCACATATCACATCATCATATCTCAAAACTATTACTAAGAATCAAGTTTATTTTGTCCAATGATCTTCATGAAAGTTTTTATTATATACTTCTTGGATATCTATCACTTTGGAACTAATTTTCATATGTTGCTTTTGACAAGCTCAAACAAATGTAAGTGAAGATCATGAGCATAATATTTCTTTCTCTCAAATTAATTTAAGTGAAGCAAGATAGAATTTCTTGAAAATTTTACTAAATCTCAAATAAATCTAAGTGAAGCAAGAGAGAATTTCTTCAAAAATACTAAAGCACACCGTGCTAAAAAAGATATAAGTGAAGCACTAGAGCAAGTCCATAGCTCATAAAAAATTGAAGTGAAGCATAGAGAGCAATTCTAACAAGTCATGACATAATTTTGGCTCTCTCAAATAGGTGTGTCCAGCAAGGAATCAAGACTTAAAACACAAAATAAAACAAGCAAAGACTCATATCATACAAGACGATCCAAGCAAAACACATAGTATGTGACGAATAAAAATATAGCTCCGAGTAAAATACCGATGGTCGTTAGAAGAAACAGGGGATGCCACTCGGGGCATCCCCAAGCTTAGTTGCTTGCTTCTTTTGGATAATAGCTTGGGATGCCAGGGCATCCCCAAGCTTAGGCTCTTCTTGCTCCTTATTCCTTCATCCATCGTAAGATAGCCCAAAACTTGAAAACTTCAATCACACAAAACTCAACAAAGCCTTCGTAAGATCTGTTAGTACAAGAAAATAAATCACTACTATAAGTACTGTATCAAACCAATTCATATTTTGTTCTTGCATTATATCTACTATATTCCAACTTTTCTATGGCAAAAACTCATTAAAGAAAACCATAGAGCCATCAAAATAAGCACACAACACAAAGAAAACAGAATATGTCAAAACAGAACAGTCTCTAGCAATCTGATTTGTTCAAATACTTTTGGAACTCCAAAAATTCTGGAAAATTAGGACGACCTGGGTAATTTGTATATCAATCTACTGCAAAAAATTGGTATTTTATCATGCTCTGGTTATAAATAAGAATTCTTTTCACGAGCGCAAAAGTTTCTGTTTTTCAGCAAGATCAAACAACTATCACCCAAGAAGATCCTAAAGGCTTTACTTGGCACAAACACTAATTAAAACACAAAAAACAGAATCATAATAGTAGCATAATTGTGCAAACACTCAAGAACAGAAAGCAAAACGCAAAAATAAATTTCATTCATTGGGTTGCCTCCCAACAAGTGCTATAGTTTTACGCCCTTAGCTAGGCATAAAGCAAGGATCTAAGTTTTGTCATCTTTGGTTCGAGATCCATAAGATGCCCTCATGATTGATTCATAAGGTGGCCCAATTCTTGTTCTAGGAAAGTGTTCCATACCCTTTCTCAAAGGAAATTGGAACTTAATATTGCCTTCTTTCATATCAATCACGGCACCGATAGTGCGTAAAAATGGTCTACCAAGAATAATTGGACAAGACGGATTGCAATCAATATCAAGAACAATAAAATCTATGGGCACATAATTCCTATTTGCAAGAATAAGAACATCATTAATTCTTCCCATAGGCTTTTTAATAGTAGAATCCGCCAAGTGCAAATTTAAAGAGCATTCTTCAAGATCGGTAAGACCAAGCACATCACATAAAGATTTCGGAATTGTAGGAACACTAGGACCCAAGTCACACAAAGCAAAACACTCATAATTTTTAATCTTGACTTTGATAGTAGGTTCCCATTCATCATGCAATTTTCTAGGAATTGATACTTCTAATTAGAATTTTTCTTCAAAAGCTTTCATCATAGCGTCAACAATATGTTTAGTAAAAGCTTTATTTTGTTCATAAGCATGGGGTGAATTTATCATGGATTGCAACAAAGAAATACAATCAATCAAAGAGCAACTATCATAATTAAAGTCTTTGTAATCCAAAAGAGTGGGCACATCACTAGTTAAATTTTTGACCTCTTCAAACCCACTTTCATCAATTTTCTCAACAAGATTTTCACCCTCCGAAATATCGGGATGCCTTCTAACTAAAGTTGACTCTTCTCCAGTCCCTTTTTCATCAATCTTAACTTTACTAAACAAAGAATCAATAGAAGAAGCACCAATTATTTTAAGATCTTCATCATTTTTATCTTCTAACAAGATTGGTTTAGTAGCCGTTTGATTTACTAAGGTAGCTTGTGCATCGGATATTTTTCTTAGCAAACTTTCAGCAAAAGCATACTTAGATTGGAGATTGCAAACTTCTCTACTAATATCATCAAGTTGTTTTGTGATAGCATCCAGCACAGCGGAGTGCTCTTTAAGTTCTTCAGTAAAATACTTATTGTGCTCAAATTGTGTAGTCATATATTCCTTAGTACTTTTCTCAATTTCAAGCAAAATATTTGGGTAAGGAACATCATAATATTTTCTTTGAGGCATCATGACTACGCAAACAAGAACGCACATAAAAACAGATCCGGCAAGAAAACGGCGAACGAAAAAGAGGGGCGAATAAAACGGCAATTTTTTGTGAGGTGGGGGAGAGGAAAACGAGAGGCAAATGGCAAATAATGTAAATTGCAAGGAGATGAGATCTGTGATTAGGAACCTGGTATATGTTGAAGATCCTCCCCGGCAACGGCGCCAGAAAGTCCTTTTGATGCGGCTCGAAGCTACATCGGTATTTCCCCAAAGAGGAAGGGATGATGCAGCACAGCAGCGGTAGGTATTTCCCTCAGCTTTGAAACCAAGGTTATCGAACCAGTAGGAGAACCAAGCAACACAACGTAAACATCCCCTGCTCACAGATAACACCCACTCGCAACCCGACGTGTTAAAGGGGTTGTCAATCCCTTTCGGGTAACGGCGCCAGAAATTAGCACGTGGACGGGAGAAAGTTGTACTAGATTGATAGATCGAACGCCAAATAAAATAAATAAGAATAAAACGCAGCAAGGTATTTTGTATTTTTAGTTTAATAGATCTAAAAATAAAAGCAAAGGAAAATAGATCGCAAATGCAAATAATATGAGAAAGTGACCCGGGGGCCGTACGTTTCACTAGTGGCTTCTCTCGAGAAAAATAGCAAACGGTGGGTAAACGAATTACTGTTGGGCAATTGATAGAACTTCAAATAATCATGATGATATCCAGGCAATGATCATTATATAGGCATCACGTCCAAGATTAGTAGACCGACTCCTGCCTGCATCTACTACTATTAGTCCACACATCGACCGCTATCCAGCATGCATCTAGTGTATTAAGTTCATGGAGAAACGGAGTAATGCAATAAGAACGATGACATGCTGTAGAGAAGGTCTATCTATGTAGAGATAGACCCCATCGTTTTATCCTTAGTAGCAACGATACATATGTGTCGGTTCCCCTTCTGTGACTGGGATCAACACCGTAAGATCAAACCCACTACAAAGCACTTCTTCCCATTGCAAGACAAATAGATCAAGTTGGCCAAACAAAACCCAAATATCGAAGAAGAAATATGAGACTATAAGCAATCATGCATAAAAGAGATCAAAGAAACTCAAATACTTTCATGGATATAAAAAGATAGATTTGATCATAAACTCAAAGTTCATTCGATCCCAACAAACACACCGCAAAAAGTGTTACATCATATGGATCTCCAAGAGACCATTGTATTGAGAATTCAGCAAGAGAGAGGAATCCATCTAGCTACTAACTACGGACCCGAAGGTCTACAAAGAACTACCCACGCATCATCGGAGAGGCACCAATGGAGGTGGTGAACCCCATCCGAGATGGTGTCTAGATTGGATCTGGTGGTTCTGGACTCTGCGGCGGCTGGGATTGATTTCCGTCGACTCCCGTAGGGTTTCTGGAATATTGGGGTATTTATAGAGCAAAGAGGCGGTCCGGGGGGCACACGAGGTGGGCACAACACACCAGGGCGCGCTTGGGCCTCCTGGCGCGCCCTGGTGGGTTGGGCTCTCCTCGGAGCACCCCCCAGGCGCAGCCTTGGCCCATTAGGTGTCTTCTGTTCCATAAAAAATCTCCTTAAAGTTTCGTTTTATTTGGACTCCGTTTGGTATTGATTTTCTGCGATGTAAAAAATATGCAGAAAACAGCAACTAGCACTTGGCACTATGTCAATAGATTAGTACCAAAAAATGATATAAAATGATTATAAAACATCCAAGATTGATAATATAATGGTATGGAACAATCAAAAATTATAGATACATTAGAGACGTATCAACCGCAAGCTATTTCTCACCCACTACGAGACGAATCTCCGTCTCACCTCTGGCAGGAGTGCAACCTTGCCGACCCATTACTGTAGTATCGGCATGAGTTTTTTTTTCCCTTTGTGGATTTTTAATCATTCTTTCACATGTTGCAACAATTATCTTTGTTTTTTTTTCCTTTTCCTAATTTTCCTCGGGTTTTTTCAACGGGTGACTATATTGTTCATACACACTGTATCTTTTCCATATACATCAATAATATTTTTATACACATTTAACATTCTTAAATACATTATTGTTTTTAAAATATGATTTTGTCTTCTAGTTTTGTCGTACACATTATATATTTTTGGTATATATATTAAACATTTTTCCATACATGTTTAACATTTTCTAAATACATGGTTAGTATTTTCCAAATACATGTTTTTGGGCATTTATTCGGATATGCATTAAAAATAATTTTAACATGATGAAAAGATTTTTTTTAAATGATGCAAAACATATTTGTAAGCTATACCAACATTGTATAAACATTTTTTAGAATGTCACAAACATATTTTGGAAATACGACAATATTTTTTAAATGTAACATACATTGTTTTGAAGTTTAAATGGTGCCAATTTTTTGATAATTACACTAATATTTTTTACATTGTATATATTTTTTAAATGTCATGCTCGTTTATTAGAAGTGCATTAACATTTTAGAAATGACAATAACATTTTTTATGCTATGTAAATTTTCTAACATTACACTAAAAATATATTTATGCTGTGTTTACATTTTTAAAATTCGTTGTGAATGTTCTAAAAAACAAGTAACTTAAGTTTTATGCAATATATGATTTTTTTTCCAAAAATGTAAACAAAAAAGAACAAAAATTGTACATGGACCTGCGTGTTTATGTGCCGGACCATTTAGACTGGTTTGTGTCTTGCAGCGGGCGAGATACAGAGCAGCGCAAGTAGATTCTCAACAACAAAAAAAACAGAGCAGCGCAGCGCAAGTGCAATGTGCAAATGGGGAGGCATCCCTTGATAATGGCCAGCATGTTTGGCTCGATGCCTCACCTGATCACTCATTTATCCCTGTAAAACATTGATCTTATGCAATAAAGTGGCGCTGTGATTCTCAAAAAGAAAAAGGCGCGCCCAGTACTGACTAAGAGAGAGAAAGAGCTTTCACTCCGGCCGTGCATCTGCCTCTTATTATGGCCGTTTACTGTCGGACCATATGTTTATGAAAAAATCATGCAGTGGGTCGTAACGCATGTTTCTTTTCTTTTCCTTCTCTTCGAAGATACTCCGTCATTGAGACCTCCTAGTCATCGCTTCAAGCGCCGGGCGGCCAAACCAGCGCTCATGCATGCCTCCCGCGTGGGCCGGCCAACTACGCAAGCAGCTCGCTCTGTCCCTGCCTTTGTTCGCTTGGTTGACCATTGACTTTTGGAAAAACGGGAATCTGAAAATAATTAAAAGAGTTCAAGAATTTGGAAAAAAGTTTATATTTTTAAAAAATTATGAATTTAGAAAAAGTTTATGAATTTGAGAAAGGTTCATAAATTAAAAAGAGTTAGTGTGTTTGAGAAAGATTCTTAAATTTGAAAAGAAAAGTCTCAAAAAATTTAAAAATAAATCATGAATTTTAAAAAAGTCATAAATTTGAAAATGGTTCATGAATTTGAAGAAAACTTTCTACTCCCTTCGATCTTTTGATCCATATGACTTGATGCTGGTTTAGTACAGCGTCAATTCATATGGATCGAAGGGAGTAAACAGTTTCTGAATTTTCAAATTAGAAGCTTCCCAAAACCTGTTGGAAGCTCCAGCTAGAAGCTTATGCTTCCCAAAACCAGCCAGAAGGTACGCAAAAACCAGAACGGTTCAGCGTTATGACTCGGTTAAATTGCTTCTAGCGTTCGATTTGCGGTGTGCGGTACATACCAGGATGTGTGTAACGGGTGCTGAAGGCGTCAAATAGGATTTGGCCCTGTCATGTCTTCTGAAACATTAGGGTATCTACAATCGGGTTGGACAAATTTGGTCCCTTAAACTTCCGCGGAAGCGCCTGATTAGTATTGGGGAGTGTTCGTTCTGAATCCCTATTTGTTCGTCCACAGAACCATGTTCCTTGCTTTTTTCTCTATATGTCCGATCACATATATGTGATTAGTGAAAAAGAGAGAAAAGAAAAGAAATAATAAAGAAAAAACGATGCTTTATGGTGGGTCAAATCCTATGTAATGGAGCAGGATCATTGATCGGACACGTCTGAACACTCCTCGTACTCATCTTATATATGAGGGCATTATAAGGAAAGCCGAACAGCCTAGGCATTTAAGGAGGTTTTGAGAGGTCCGGTTGTCAACTTTTTTTCTCTTTCTTATTCAGCCAGTGGTCATTTGTCAGCCGGTCAATTTGATAAGTCCATCTATAAATGCTTTACACACATCACTCGTCTTCCTTCGCCATACAGTACGTTCTGTGAAGACAGAACAGCTACCGCAATACAAGGTATTGACAGATGATTGTATTTATTCCTTGTGTACATGTATATGTATTCGGTATAGTTGTCTCGCTTGTATCTCAAGTTTGTATTCTGTAATTAGGATGTCAGTTGATAATAATAAAAAGATCTGGAAGATAAAGATACATCTTAAGAATAAAATCTTTGCATGGTATCTTCGTCGCGGAGTCATTCTTACAAAAGATAACCTTATTAAGAGAAAATGGTAAGGAAGTTCGCAATGTGTCTTTTGTCACCATGATGAGACAATAAAACATTTATTCTTCCAATGCAAATTGGCTCGTTCTATATGGTCAGTCATCCAAATAGCTTCTGGCTTGTATCCTCCTTGTAGTGTTGCTAATGTATTTGGCAACTGGTTACATGGGATTGATCACAGGTTTAGAACTCTTCTCAGGGTGGGAGCGCTAGCCGTTATTTGGTCGCTTTGGCTATGTAGAAATGATAAGCCTTTAAAACAAAAGTCATCTTTTGATCCCGAGTTCATATCCTCCCGCATGAACAGTAAAACTGAAAAAATATCAAAAAAAATTCAAAAAATTCCAATTTTTTTTGAGAGAAACATTGACAAAAGTTCTAAGTGCCTGCAAAAATTCATCATGAAATCACTTTCCTGTAAGGCGTGGCAAAAAAAACAAATTCAATGCTTCAAAATGCTTTTGAAAGTAGCTTTTTCAGAGTACTGTTTTTGTTTTTTTTGCCATGCCTTCTAGGAATGTGATTTCACGACGAATTTTTGCAGGCACTTAGAACTTTTGTCAATGTTTCTTCCAAAAAAAATTTGGAATTTTTTGATTTTTTTTCGATTTTACTGTTCATGCGGGAGCATATGAGCTCGGGATCAATTCCTCCGCGTCCCCTTTAAAAGTACTTCTCTGATGCAGGTTATTTACAGATGTACCGGGACTCTTCGTTTATGGTCCTCTCTACAACGCGTGGAGAATCGAGACCTTTTTACGGAGGTGTGTACACGATTGGAAACTACGGCGAGGGATAATTTTATCCAACATGGGTGGCCGCATGATCTTAGGATTGGTCCCGCGCCGCTTTAGGCGTTATATGGACTCTACGTCTCTTTGTATTTCGCCTTTTTATTTTTACTTTTGTGTGAGAGTACATTATTTGGCTGTGTGCATCTTAGTTATGCAGAGGCCGGATGTAATGCTTAAATATTTTAAGTAATAAAGCGCCCCTTTTGTTCTAGTCGTGGAAGAAACTACCCTGCACATTTTATATATGGGCACCCATGATACGAATACAGTTGTCTTGCGCCAAATAATTCTCCCACACAAGGTACAAAACAGATTGCATTGCTCCCAATAAGCAGGAGAGATGAGAGTTCATATCATCAGATGGTGGCTGGAAGATGGACGGAAACAAACGGCCATGGAGGGCCCAGGGTGGATGCTCTGTCCGAAACCTCTCCCGGCCTCCAAAGGCTGCTGGTTCCTTCGAATAATCAAAAGTCCAGCCCTTACATTATCCGCCCATTATTAATTTTACCATCACCATGATTAGGTGACCTGCTTTTTCACGACAGCTCTGATTGCAAGATCCTCTGTTTTTGGACGATTCACATGATAGTAGGTCTTGAGTATTTTGTGCCCTGATCCACATGGCATCATGGTTCTTTATAGTACATCTCATCATTGCATTCAGCTAATTAGTTCTTTAACTAGTTAATGGATTAAGTTCGTTGCTGTGTGTTATAGTAGTAACAAGACTTGGCATAGAATATTCAGGCGAAATAGATATGCCGTCCAAGAATACAAAATTGTGCCATTCATTGATTGATCAACTTGGATGGCCATGGCCCATGGGTGGGCACCGTGGCCGTTTTGTGTATTCGAATGCTGGTGGTGCTGGATCTACAACGGAAACAAAAGCATGATAGGGCTTGAATACTTTCTGGCCCTGATCCACATGGCATCGTGGTTTCATAGCAGCAGCGATATAAAAGCATGTTTCATATTCATTTTTTAAATTAGATGATAACCCGCACATTGTTGCGGGAATCGGTTGCAGTATATTTTGATGATATTTGATTGTGTGAAATATAAATATTTAGATTACTAACATGTGAATCAAAATAAAAAATAAAATGTATACAACTTAGTATATTTTAGTATGTATAGTTGTAAAATATTTGTTGAATATAAGTAGAATAATAGAATGAAAAATATGTTTTCATGCATGGTTGCATGTGGTGGTTGGTCTTTTCCCATGCATGGTTGCATGGTGAGGTGGGTCTTATCCCATTCATAATTGTATGGTGATGTGACATGCTTGCATGTTGAGATAAATAAGTTAGTGGGGATGAATCTCTTAGGTATATAGGATTACAAGATTTATGCGTTAATTAAGAAGAAAAGAGTTGCTCGGTTATTAAAAAAAGTGAAAATTAGATTACCCCGTTATTAATGAAAACCAGGCGAAACCATCACACGCCGAGCGGCACACAAAAATACCACACGCACTCCCCTCCATAGAGGGTCTCGCCGAGACAGCACGCAGGCGTCATCGTCATCACTCCTTCTATAGAGGCACCATGGTCATCCCTAAACCCAGAGCAAACGACTCCAACTTCGCCGTAGGCGATCATCGACTCAACCCACACCACAGATGCCATGTGGACTTGTATGAAGATGCACGTCAAAACTCATACACCTACGACCAAACAGCGCAACTCTGACTCTGATGGAGAGCTATGGTGGAGAAAATATGTTGATGGAGAAACAACTAATAGAACAATGTTTCATAACAGAAGTAGTATTATGAACATTTGCTTGTTAAGTAAGTGGTTATGGAAGATAGAGACTAGTGACGGTTTATGGCAAGACGTGATCATGAAAAACTAATATCTCAAAGATCGGTTAGTTTATATTAAAGTTAAACTTTGTAATTTCCAGTTTGTGCGGGGAGTGTTGTGCCGTAGAGATGTTTTCTATGGGTTTTGTAGTAGGAAATGGTGAAAACACTCCTTTTGGGAAGAAAATTAGATAGGTGGGAAATCTTTTAGAGAATTTTTCCTTGTTTGTATAATGTTAATGTGAGTTTCAATATTTTGGTAGCTATTGTTCTTAATGTTGATGTCGGTTGGGGAGTTAATAGATTTAAGAGGACGTTGTGTGGTGATTTGTTAACCTATTGGCTTAAGATTAAGAATAATTGTGTTCGTGTCGTTACGATTGGTGATAGTGATAATTTTTTATGGGACTTAACTAGATCTGGCAAATTGACTGTTAGCTCTCTTTACACCATGTTGGAAGTGTTACAAATGCAGTGCCCCTTTAGGAGATTGTTGTTATGATTAAGGGTTTTTTGTGGGTAATATTCAAACAGTATTTTGACAAAGATAATTTATTAAAGAGGGGTTAGAGTGGGATGATAAATGCAGATTTTGTAGTGCTATAGAAACCATAGATCACTTGTTTATACGTTGCCCTCTTGCCAGCTGTGCCTGAGGGGTTGTTAAGTGTGCATTGGGAATAAACACGAATTTGAATTCCGTACATGATACCCCTTCGGTCCTGCTCTCCTACAAACTTTCATCTAGGGTTTCCTTGCCTCTCGCTGGCGCCGGCGCCGGTCCGCCTCGCCTCCTATGGTCCTTGGACCATGGAGGCGCAGTGGATCCCGGTCCTTGCCAGCGGGAGGGCTCCATTTTTAGGTGATTTTTTGAGTTTCGTTAGGGTTTGTGCCATGCTCAAGAAGACGAGGCAGCGGCGGCTTCTTGAAGATAGAATAAGATCCTCCCCGCCTAGCCCCCGTCCCGGTGATGTTTCAAACATCGTCGGAAGGCGTGTGGAGGTTTGTCTCCGACGGATCTTGTGGGATCCGTTCGACGTTTGTCTTTGATGGATCCGACCGGATTCGGTCTTCTTTCGTCTACGTCTATGTGTCTTCAAGTTGGATCATCCTGATCTACGCTTCTCTTCATCAGTGACGGTTGTTGTTCTGGTGTGCTGGTTCTATGGGGCCTTAGCACGACGAATTCCCGACTGTCTACTACAACAATTTTAGCTCGGCTCCGGTGAGGGAGGGGAGATGATGGCGGCGCACATTAGGCTCGCTCCAGTGCTTGTAGTTGTCGCTACGTGGTCTACGGACCTGGATGTAAATTTTACTCCTAATGTTCTTTGTACTACCTTCACAGTTGATGAATAGATCGGAAGTTTTCTCGCAAAATAATAATAATTTTGTACATGATTTTTCTATTTGAGTGATGGAATTTCCTATTAAAGTAAGAAATGTAATAGTTGTGGGGAGTTGCGGCTGTGATTTGGGCTTTATACAAGACTAGGAATCGTGCTTGTTTTGATTACGTTTATCGTTATGATACTATGAATGTTTTTTTAGAAACTTCCAATCTATTCATAATCAATTATGGTAGTACAGAGAACATTAGAGGTAACAAAAATTACAATCAGGTCCATGGACCACCTAGCAACGAATGCAAGCACTCGAGCGGGCCGAAGGCGCGCCACCTTTATCCCCTCCCCCTCCCTTACCGGAGCCAGGAAAACCTTGTTGTAGTAAACAGTCGGGAAAGTTGACGTGCTAAGAGCCCACAAGACTAGTACACCAGAGCAGCAACCATTGCTGATGAAGAGAGTCATATATCGGAAGGAACAAATCAATAAATACACGAACGAAGACTAGATCCAAACAGAGCCACCGAAGACTAGCAACGACCGAATTCCATAAGATCCAACTAAGACACACCTCCACACGCCCTACGATGATGCTAGTGTTGGGGAACGTAGCATGCAATTTCAAAAAAATTCCTACACTCACGCAAGATCTATCTAGGAGATGCATAGCAACAAGAGGGGAAGAGTGTTTCCACGTACCCTCGTAGACTGAAAGCGGGAGCGTTTGACAACGCGATTGATGTAGTCGAACTTCTTCTCGTTCTGACCGATCAAGCACCGAACGTACAACACCTCCGAGTTTTGCACACGTTCAGCTCGATGACGTCCCTCGAACTCTTGATCCAGCAAGGGAAAGTTCCGTCAGCACGACAGCGTGGTGACGGTGATGGTGAAGTGATTGGCGCAGGGCTTCGCCTAAGAACTACGTGAATATGACCGGAGGCGTAAACTATGGAGGGGGGCGCCGCACACGGCTAGGAATCAATCTTGTTGTTATAGCGGTACCCCCCCCACACACACATATATATAGGTGGGGGCAGCAAGGGGCGGCCCAAGTAGGAGTAATCCTACTTGGGCGCCCCCAACAAGTCGGCCTCCCCCCCTTCCATAAGTGTCGGAGGGGGAAGGAAACAGAGGGGGGAGGGGAAGGAAAGGGGGGAGGCCGAATCCTCCCCTTTCCTTCTCCCTTCCCTCCTTTTGCTTCCCCTTATTTTGGCCTATAGGGGGCACACCAGCCCCTTAGGGGCTGGTCTGTCCCTGTCCTGGCCCATTAGGCCCATATAGTTTGCCGAGGGTTGCCCGGAACCCCTTCCGGTGACCCGATACGTACCCGGTACCCCCGGAACACTTCCGGTGTCCGAATACTATTGTACTATATATAAATCTTTACCTCTCGACCATTTCGAGACTCCTCTCCATGTCTGTGATCTCATCCGGGACTCCAAACAACATTTGGTCACCAAATCACATAACTCATATAATACAAAATCGCCATCGAACATTAAGCGTGCGGACCCTACGGGTTCAAGAACTATGTAGACATGACAGAGACACCTCTCCGGTCAATAACCAACAGCGGAAACTGGATGCTCATATTGGTTCCTACATATTCTACAAAGATCTTTATTGGTCAAACCGTAATGACAACATACAGTATTCCCTTTGTCATCGGTATGTTACTTACCCGAGATTCTATCGTCGGTATCTTCATACCTAGTACAATCTCGTTACCGGCAAGTCTCTTTACTCATTCCGTAATGCATCATCCCGCAACTAACTCGTTAGTCACATTGCTTGCAAGGCTTATTATGATGTGCATTACCGAGAGGGCCCAGAGATACCTCTTCGATACTCGGAGTGACAAATCATAATCTTGATCTATGCCAACCCAACAAACACCTTCGGAGATACCTATAGAGCATCTTTATAATTTATAGAACCTATGGCTGAGGCATAGGGAATGACTTTCATTCTCTCTATATCTTCTGCCGTGGTCGGGCTTTGAGTCTTACTCAACTTCACACCTTGCAACACAAGCAAGAACCCTTTATTTGACTGATCCATTTTGAACTTCTTCAAAATCTTGTAAAGGTATGTGCTTTGTGAAAGTCCTATTAAGCGTCTCGATCTATGCCTATAGATCTTGATGCCCAATATATAAGTAGCTTCACCGAGGCCTTTTATTGAAAAACTCTTATTCAAGTATCCTTTTATGCTATCCGGAAATTCTACATCATTTCCAATCAACAATATGTGGTCCACATATAATATTAGAAATGCTACAGAGCTCCCACTCACTTTCTTGTAAATACAGGATTCGTCGTAAGTCTGTATAAAACCATATGCTTTGATCACCTCATCAAAGCGTATATTCCAACTCCGAGATGCTTGCACCAGTCCATAGATGGATCGCTGGAGCTTGCACACTTTGTTAGCACCTTTAGGGTCGAGAAAACCTTCTGGTTGCATCATATACAACTCTTCTTTAAGAAATCGATTTAAGGAATGTAGTTTTGACGTCCATTTGCCAGATTTCATAATCATAAAATGCGGCAATTGCTAACATGATTTGGATAGACTTAAGCATCGCTACGGGTGAGAAGGTCTCATCGTAGTCAACTCCTTGAACTTGTCGAAAACCTTTCGCAACAAGTCGAGCTTTGTAGACAGTAACATTACCATCAGCGTCAGTCTTGTTCTTGAAGATCCATTTATTCTCTATGGCTTGCCGATCATCAGGCAAGTCAACCAAAGTCCACACTTTGTTCTCATACATGGATCCTATCTCAGATTTCATGGCCTCAAGCCATTTATCAAAATCTGGGCTCATCATCGCTTCCTCATAGTTCGTAGGTTCGTCATGGTCTAGTAACATGACCTCCAAAACAGGATTACCGTACCACTCTGGTGCGGAACGTGCTCTGGTCGACCTACGAGGTTCGGTAGTAACTTGATATGAAGTTTCATGATCATTATCATTAGCTTCCTCTCTAGTTGGTGTAGGCATCACGGGAATGGTTTTCTATGATGAGCTACTTTCCAATTCGAGAGACGGTACAATTACCTCATCAAGTTTTAGATTCCTCCCACTCACTTCTTTCGAGAGAAACTCCTTCTCTAGAAAGGATCCATTCTTAGCAACAAAGATCTTGCCTTCGGATCTATGATAGAAGGTGTACCCAACAGTTTCTTTTGGGTATCCTATGAAAACGCACTTCTCCGATTTGGGTTCGAGCTTATCAGGCTGAAGTTTTCCCACATAAGCATCGCAACCCCAAACTTTAAGAAACGACAGCTTAGGTTTCTTGCCAAACCATAATTCATACGGTGTCGTCTCAACGGATTTAGATGGTGCCCTATTTAACGTGAATGTAGTTGTTTCTAATGCATAACCCCAAAATGATAGTGGTAAATCGGTAAGAGACGTCATAGATCGCACCATATCTAATAAAGTACGGTTACGATGTTCAGACACACCATTACGCTCTGGTGTTCCAGGTGGCGTGAGTTGTGAAACTATTCCACATTGTTTTAAATGGAGGCCAAACCCGTAACTCAAATATTCGCCTCCGTGATGAGACCGTAGAAACTTTATTTTCTTGTTACGATGATTCTCCACTTCATTCTGAATTTTTTTGAACTTTTCAAATGTTTCAGACTTGTGTTTCATTAAGTAGATATACCCATATCTGCTCAAATCATCTGTGAAGGTCAGAAAATAACGATACCCGCCGCGAGCCTCAACACTCATCGGACTGCATACATCGGTATGTATTATTTTCAATAAGTCATTAGCTCGCTCTATTGTTCCCGAGAACGGAGTTTTAGTCATCTTGCCCATGAGGCATGGTTCGCAAGTATCAAATGATTCATAATTAAGTGATTCCAAAAGCCCGTCTGCATGGAGTTTCTTCATGCATTTTACACCAATATGACCTAAACGGCAGTACCACAAATATGTTGCACTATCATTATCAACTTTACATCTTTTGGCATCAATATTTTGAATATGTGTATCACTACAATCGAGATTCAATAAACCATTTATATTGAGTGTATGACCATAGAAGGTTTTATTCATGTAAACAGAACAACAATTATTCTTTAAATTAAATGAATAACAGTATTGCAATAAACATGAGCCAATCATATTCATGCTCAGTGCAAACACTAAATAACATTTATTTTAGGTTTAACACTAATCCCGAAGGTAAAGGGAGTGTGCGATGGTGATCTTATCAACCTTGGAATCACCTCCAACACACATCGTCACCATGCCCTTAACTAGTATTTGTTCATTTTGCAACTCTTGTTTCGAGTTACTAATCTTAGCAACTGAACCAGTATCGAATACCCTAGGGTTACTATGAACACTAGTAAAGTACACATCAATAACATGTATATCAAATATACCTTTGTTCACTTTGCCATCCTTCTTATACGCCAAGTATCTGGGGCAGTTCCACTTCCAGTGACAATTTCCTTTGCAATAGAAGCACTTAGTTTTAGGCTTGGGTTTAGCTTTGGGCTTCTTCCCTAGAGTGACAACTTGCTTCTCATTCTTCTTGAAGGTCCCATTCTTTCCCTTGCCCTTTTTCTTGAAACTAGTGGTCTTGTTAACCATCAACACTTGATGCTCTTTCTTAATTTCTACCTTCGCCGATTTCAGCATCGCGAAGAGCTTGGGAATCGTTTTCGTTATCCCTTGCATATTATAGTTTATCATGAAGTTCTAGTAACTTGGTGATAGTGACTAGAGAACTCTGTCAATCACTATCTTATCTAGAATATTAACTCCCACTTGATTCAAGCGATTGTAGTACCCAGACATTATGCGCACATGCTCACTGGTTAAGCTATTCTCCTCCATCTTGTAGGCGAAGAACTTGTCAAAGGTCTCATACCTCTCGACACGGGCATGAGTCTGAAATACTAATTTCAACTCTTGGAACATCACATATGCTCCGAGGCGTTCAAAACGTTTTTGAAGTCCCGGTTCTAAGCCGAAAGCATGGCGCACTAAATTATCAAGTAGTCATCATACCAAGCTTGTTAAACGTTCATAACGTCTGCATCTGCTCCTGCAATAGGTCTGTCACCTAGCGGTGCATCAAGGACATAATTCTTCTATGCAGCAATGAGTATAATCCTCAGATCACGGTCCTAGTCCGCATCATTGCTACTATCATCTTTCAACTTAGTTTTCTCTAGGAACATATAAAAAATAAAACAGGGGAGCTATACGCGAGCTATTGATCTACAACATAGATATGCAAATACTATCAGGACTAAGTTCATGATAAGTTAAGTTCAATTAATCATATTACTTAAGAACTCCCACTTAGATATACATCCCTCGAGTCATCTAAATGATCACGTGATCCATATCAACTAAACCTTGTCCGATCATCACGTGAGATGGAGTAGTTTTCAATGGTGAACATCTCTATGTTGATCATATCTACTATATGATTCACGTTCGACCTTTTGGTATCCAGTGTTCCAAGGCCATGTCTGTACATGCTAGGATCGTCAAGTTTAACCCGAGTATTCCGCATGTGCAAAACTGTCTTGCACCCGTTATATGTGAACGTAGAGCTTATCACACCCAATCATCATGTGGTGTCTCAGCACGACGAACTGTCGCAATAGTGCATACTCAGGGACAACACTTATACCTTGAAATTTTAGTAAGGGATCATCTTATAATGCTACCTCCGTACTAAGCAAAATAAGATGCATAAAAGATAAACATCACATGCAATCAAAATATGTGACATGATATGGCCATCATCTTGTGCCTTTGATCTCCATCTCCAAAGCACCGTCATGATCTCCACCAGCTTGACACCTTGATCTCCATCGTAGCGTCGTGGTCATCTCGCCAACTATTGCTTCTACAACTATCGCTAACGCATAGTGATAAAGTAAAGCAATTACATGGCGTTGCATTTCATACAATAAAGCAACAACCATAAGGCTCCTGCTAGTTGCCGATAACTTTTACAAATCAAGATCATCTCATACAATAACGTATATCACATCATGTCTTGACCATATCACATCACAACATGCCCTGCAAAAACAAGTTAGACGTCCTCTACTTTGTTGTTGCAAGTTTTACGTGGCTCCTACGGGCTTCTAGCAAGAACCGTTCTTACCTACGCATCAAAACCACAATGGTGATTTATCAAGTTTGCTATTTTAACCTTCAACAAGGACCGGCCGCAGTCAAATTCAATTCAACTAAAGTTGGAGAAACAGACACCCGCCAACCACCTTTATGCAAAACTAGTTGCATATCTGTCGGTGGAACCGGTCTCATGAACGTGGTCATGTAAGGTTGGTCCGGGCCGCTTCATCCAACAATACCGCCAAATCAAAATAAGACATTGGTGGTAAGCAGTATGACGATCGCCCCACAACACTTTGTTTTCTACTCGTGCATATCATCTACGCATAGACCTGGCTCGGATGCCACTGTTGGGGAACATAGCATGCAATTTCAAAAAAACTCCTACGCTCACGCAATATCTCTCTAGGAGATGCATAGCAACGAGAGGGGAAGAGTGTGTTGACGTACCCTCGCAGACAGAAAACGGAAGCGTTTGACAACGCGGTTGATGTAGTCGAACTTCTTCTCGTTCTGACCGATCAAGCACCGAACGTACGGCACCTCCGAGTTCGGCACACGTTCAGCTCGATGACGTCCCTCGAACTCTTGATCCAGCAAAGTGTCGAGGGAGTGTTCCGTCAGCACGACGGCGTGGTGACGGTGATGGTGAAGTGATCCGCGCAGGGCTTTGCCTAAGCACTACGTGAATATGACCAGAGGCGTAAACTATGGAGGGGGACGCCGCACACGGCTAGGAATCAATCTTGTTGTTCTAGCGGTGCCTCCCCACATATATATAGGTGGGAGAGGGAGAGGGGCAGCAAGGGGCGCCCCAAGTAGGAGTAATCCTACTTGGGCGCCTCCTACAAGTCGGCCTCCCCTCCTTCCATAAGTGTCGGAGGGGGAAGGAAAGAGAGGGGGTAGGGGAAGGAAAGGGGGAGGTCGAATCCTCCCCTTTCCTTCTCCCTTCCCTCCTTTCCTTTCCCCCTTATTTCAGCCTATAGGGGGAGCAACAGCCCATTAGGGGCTGGTCTGTCCCTCTCTTGGCCCATTAGGCCCATATAGTTTGCCGGGGGTTGCCCGGAACCCCTTCTGGTGACCCGATACGTACCCGGTACCCCCGGAACACTTCCGGTGTCCGGATACTATCATCCTATATATGAATCTTTACCTCTCTACCATTTCGATACTCCTCGTCATGTCCGTTATCTCATCCGGGACTCCGAACAACATTCGGTCACCAAATCACATAACTCATATAATACTATATCGTCATCGAACGTTAAGCGTGCGGACCCTACGGGTTCGAGAACTATGTAGACATGATCGAGACACCTCTCCGGTCAATAATCAATAGCAGAACATGGACACCCATATTGGCTCCTACATATTCTACGAAGATATTTATCCGTCGAACCATTATGACAACATATGTAATTCCCTTTGTCCATTGGTATGTTACTTGCCCGAGATTCGATCGTCGGTATCTTCATACCTAGTTCAATCTCGTTACTGGCAAGTCTCTTTACTCGTTCTGTAATGCATCATCCCGCAACTAACTCATTAGTCACATTGCTTGCAAGGCTTATTATGATGTGCATTACCGAGAGGGCCCAGAGATACTCTCTGATACTCGGAGTGACAAATCCTAATCTTGATCTATGCCAACCCAACAAACACCTTCGGAGATACCTGTAGAGCATCTTTATAATCATCCAGTTACGTTGTGACATTTGATAGCACACAAGGTATTCCTCCGGTATCCGGGAGTTGCATAATCTCATAGTCAAAGGAATATGTATATGACATGAAGAAAGCAATAGCAATAAAACTTAACGATCATTACGCTAAGCTAACGGATGGGTCTTGTGCATCACATGTCCATCACAACATTCTCCTAATGATGTTATCCCATTCATCAAATGACAACACGTGTCTATGGTTAGGAAACTTAACCATCTTTGATTAGCGAGCTAGTCTAGTAGAGGCTTACAAGGGACATAGTGTTCTGTCTATGTATCCACACATGTATCAAGTTTCCGGTTAATACAATTCTATCATGAATAATAAGCATTTCTCATGATATAAGGAAATATAAAATAACAACTTTATTATTGCCTCTAGGGCATATTTCCTTCAGCTAGACGCACCACCAGGACAGGGATCAGATGTGGGAGTCATTATTCCTAATGAGAACGCCGCTCCTGCCACAAAGTCCCAACCAAAACGTTAGACCTAACAAGAATGGATTCCTCCCGACGATGGGGGTTATTAATCAAGTTGCTTACTAGATAGAGTTGTGGCATCGCTTCCATAGGCTAGAACTACACGGGGCACAAATAACAGGAGCAAGGCACTACTTCAAATGTTTATTCAAGTGTTTAGCAAAAAACACGGCTGGGCACCGATGATCTTGAAATTGGATGGTTGAGTTGGTAGTTTAATAGCAGATGGTTGTGTTGATTCCTCAATATTCCTCTTTGGGTACACTATATTGTTGCATGTATGAGCAAGACCATGTTGTTTCTATGGCTCTAGTTCTCATAGAGATATTGTCGAGAGTTTTATATGATTTGTATCCTGAGTGTTAACTGATATTCAGGTGTTGCATGGATGTAATATGCCGTTGGAACCGGTTCAAACATCGAAGGTCCAAAAAAAAGTATTGTTGTGTTATTAGTGTCGGAAATGAAATTGGGGGGAGAGCCCTTAATACGAAAAAAATAACATAAGTAAAATGTGAAAATTGCATGAACTTCCTAAACACCACATTCTCACTTGGTTCCTCCAATTTTTTCTCTGCCTTGGGCTTCCTAATACATGTGAGAAAGAAAGGCAATGTAAGTTCTCCTTCTAATATTAAGGATAAAACCTACAAAAATGTTTGGCGAACCATATTTTGTAGGGGAACGAAGCATGAAAATCAAAAAAATCCTACGAACACCCAAGATCTATCTAGGAGAAGCATACCCAAGAGAGGGGAGAGTGTGTGTACGTACCCTCATAGACCGAAAGCGGGAGCGTATATAACGCGGTTTCTGTATACTCTTCGCGATCCGATCACGATCCAACCGATCTAGTGCCGAACGGACAACACCTCCGAGTTTAGCACACGTGCGGCTTGATGACATCTCCTCCTCCTTGATCCAGCAAGAGAAGGAAGAGAAGTAGATGGGATCACAACCAGTACAACAGCGTGGTGGTGATGGTGTTGGTGGAGTCGGAATACCGAAAGAACTTTACCTCTTGACCGAAAAAACTGCACCTTTTTCCAGAACCCAAAATATGACTTCTCATATATAAACCTTTACCTCTCGACCATTCAGAGACTCCTCGTGACGTCCGGAGTCTCATCCGGGACTCCAAACAACATTCGGTTACCAATCATCAAATATCCCAATACTACTCTAGCGTCAAACGAACGTTAAGTGTCCGACCCTACGGGTTCGGGAATCATGTAGTCATGACCGAGACACCTTTCCGGTCAATAACCAATAGTGGGACCTGGATGCCCATATTGGTTCCTACATATTCCACGAAGATCTTTTATCGGTTGAACCACGATGTCAAGGATTCGGTTAATTCCGTATGCAATTCCCTGTGTCCGATGATATGTTACTTCCCCTGGTTCGATCGTCGGTATCTCCATACTGTGGGGAATCGTTGCATGGAAAACAAAAAATTCTACGCACACATAATGATCTATCCATGGAGATGCATAGCAACGATGGGGAGAGTGTGTCTACGTACCCTCGTAGACCATAAGCGGAAGTGTTTCACAACGCGGTTGATGTAGTCGAACTTCTTCGTGCTTCAACCGATCAAGTACCAAACGAATGACACCTCGACACTCTGCACACGTTCAGCTCGGTGACGTCCCTCACCTTCTTGATCTAGCAAGATGTCGAGGTAGTAGATAAGTTCCGTCAGCACGACGGCGTGGTGACGGTGATGGTGAGGTGATCTCCGCAGGGCTTCGCCTAAGCACTATGAAAATATGACCGGGGTGTAAACGGTAGAGGGGGGCACCGCAGACGGCTAACAATTGATCTGGGTTATGGTAGGCGCCCCCCTCCCACATATATATAGGTGGGAGGGAGGTAGGAGCAGCCATAGGAGGCGCCCAAGTAGGAGGAATCCTACTTGGAGTCCCTCCCGAGCCGCCCCTGTGCCATATATAACCAAGGGGGAAGGAAAGAGGGGGGAGAGGGAAGGAAGGGGGAATCCTATTCCACTCTTTCCTTTCCCTTCCCCTCTTTCCTTCTCCTCCTAGACCGGCCCATATGGGGGGCGCACCAGCCCCTTGTGTCTTGTGTGTTTCCCCTCTTGGCCCATAAGGTCCATATCTTTTGCCGGGGATGCCCGGAACCCCTTCCAGTGACCCGATAAGTACCCGGTACCCCCCAAAACATTTCCAGTGTCCGAATACCATCGTCATATATACCAATCTTTACCTCTCGACCATTTTGAGACTCCTCATCATGTCACTGATCTCATCCAGGACTCCGAACAACATTCGGTCACCAAATCACATAACTCATATAATACTATATCGTCGTCGAACATTAAGCGTGCGGACCCTACGGGTTCGAGAACTATGTAGACATGATCGAGTCACCTCTCCGGTCAATAACCAATAGCAGAACATGGACGCCCATATTGGCTCCTACATATTCTACGAAGATATTTATCCGTCAAACCGTTATGACAACATACGTAATTCCCTTTGTCCATTCGTATGTTACTTGCCCGAGATTCGATCGTCGGTATCTTCAAACCTAGTTCAATCTCGTTACCGGCAAGTCTCTTTACTCGTTCTGTAATACATCACCTTGTGACTAAGTTCTTTGTCATTCGCTTGCAAGATTATGATGTGTATTAGCGAGAGGGCCCAGAGATACCTCTCCGATACTCGGAGTGACAAATCCTAATCTCGATCTATGCCAACTCAACAAACACCTTTGGAGATACCTGTAGAGCATCTTTATAATCACCCATTTATGTTGTGACGTTTGATATCACACAAGGCATCCTCCGGTATCCGGGAGTTGCATAATCTCATAGTCGAAGGAATATGTATTTGACATGAAGAAAGCAATAGTAATAAACTGAACGATCATTATGCTAAGCTAACGGAGGGGTCTTGTCCATCACATCATTCTCCTAATGATGTGATCCCGTTATCAAATGACAACTCATGTCTATGGTTAGGAAATCTTAACCATCTTTGATCAACGATCTAGTCTAGTAGAGGCTTACTAGGGACACGGCATTTGTTTATGTATTCACACATGTATTTAAGTTTCTGATCAATACAATCCTAGCATGAATAATAAACCTTTATCATGAATAAGGAAATATAAAATAACAACTTTATTATTGCCTCTATGGCATATTTCCTTCAGTCTCCCACTTGCACTAGAGTCAATAATGTAGTTCACACCGCCATGTGATTAACACCCATAGTTCACATCGCCATGTGACTAACACCCAAAGAGTTCACTAGTGTCAATAATCTAGTTCGCATCGCCATGTGATTAACACCCAAAGAGTACTAAGGTTTGATCATGTTTTGCTTCTGAGAGAGGTTTAGTCAACGGGTCTGCCCCATTCAGATCCATATGTATTTTGCAAATTTCTATGTCTACAATGCTCTGCATGGAGCTACTCTAGCTAATTGCTCCCACTTTCAATACATATCCAGAATGAGACTCAGAGTCATCTGAATCGGTGTCAAAGCTTGCATCGACATAACCCTTTATGATGAACTCTTTATCACCTCCATAACCGAGAAACATTTCAGTCCTCTTAGGTAACTAAGGATAACTTTGACCGTTCTCCAGTGATCCACTCCTGGATCACTATTTTACCCCCTTGCCAAACCCATGGCAAGGCACACAACAGTTTTGGTACATAGCATGGCATACTTTATAGAACCTATGGCTGAGGCATAGGGAATGACTTTCATTATCTCTCTATCTTCTGCCGTGGTCGGGCTTTGAGTCTTACTCACCTTCACACCTTGCAACACAGGCAAGAACCCTTTCTTAGACTGGTCCATTTTGAACTTCTTCAAAACTTTGCCAAGGTATGTGCTTTGTGAAAGTCCTATTAAGCGTCTGGATCTATCCCTATAGATCTTGATGCCCAATATGTAAGTAACTTCACTAAGGTGTTTCATTGAAAAACTCCTTTCAAACAACCCTTTATGCTTTCCAGAAAATTCTACATTATTTCTAATCAACAATATGTCATCCACATATAATTATCAAAAATGTTACCGAGCTCCCACTCACTTTCTTGTAAATACAGGCTTCACTGTAAGTCTGTATAAAACCATATGCTTCGATAACCTCATGAAAGCGTATATTCCAACTCTGAGATGCTTGCACCAGTCCATAGATGGATCGCTGAAGCTTGCACACTTTGTTAGCACCTTTAGGATCGACAAAACCTTCTGGTTGCATCATTTACAACTCTTCTTTAAGAAATCCATTAAGGAATGCTGTTTTGACGTCCATTTGGTAGATTTCGTAATCATAAAATGCTGCAATTGCTAACATGATTCGGACAAACATAAGCATCGCTACGGGTGAGAAAGTCTTGTCGTAGTCAACTCCTTGAAGTTGTCGAAAACCTTTCGCGACAAGTCGAGCTTTGTAGACAGTAACATTACCATCAGCGTCAGTCTTCTTCTTGAAGATCCATTTATTTTCTATGACTTGCCAATCATCGGGCAAGTCCACCAAATTCCACACTTTGTTCTCATACATGGATCCTATCTTAGATTTCATGGCCTCAGGCCATCTGTCGGTATCTGGGCTCGCCCTAGCTTCTTCATAGTTTGTAGGTTCGTCTTGTTCTAATAACATGTCTTCCAGAATAGGATTACCATACCACTCTGGTGCGGATCATGCTCTGCTCGACCTACGAGGTTCAGTAGTAACTTGATCTGAAGTTTCATGATCATTGTCATTTGCTTCCTCTCTAGTTGGTATAGGCATCACGGGAACGGATTTCTCTGATGTGCTACTTTCCAATTCGAGAGAAGGTACGATTACCTCATCATGTTCTACTTTCCTCCCACTCACTTCTTTCAAGAGAAACTCCTTCTCTAGAAAGGTTCCATTCTTGGCAACAAAGATCTTGCCTTCAGATCTGTGGTAGAAGGTGTACCCAATTGTTTCCTTGGGGTATCCTATGAAATAGACGCACTTCTCTGGTTTGGGTTCAAGCTTATCAGGCTGAAGCCTTTTGACATAAGTGTTGCAACCCCAAACTTTAAGAAACGACAGCTTAGGTTTCTAGACAAAACACAGTTCATACGGTGTCATCTCGACGGATTTAGATGGTGCCCTATTTAACGGGAATGCAGTTGTCTCTAATGCACAACCCCAAAATGATAGTGGTAAATCGGTAAGAGATGTCATAGATCGCACCATATCTAATAAAGTACAGTTACAACATTCGGACACACCATTATGCTGTGGTGTTCCAGGTGGCGTGAGTTGTGAAACAATTCCACATTGTTTTAAATGAAGGCCAAACTCGTAACTCAAATATTCGCCTCCGCGATCAGATCGTAGAAACTTTATTTTCTTGTTACGATGATTCTCCACTTCACTCTGAAATTCTTTCAAATGTTTCAGACTTGTGTTTCATTAAGTAAATATACCCATATCTGCTCAAATCATCCATGAAGGTCAGAAAATAACGATACCCGCCACGTTCCTCAACACTCATCGGACCACATACATCGGTATGTATTATTTCCAATAAGTCATTAGCTCGCTCCATTGTTCCGGAGAACGGAGTTTTAGTCATCTTGCCCATGAATCATGGTTCGCAAGTATCAAATGATTCATAATCAAGTGATTCCAAAAGTCCATCCGTATGGAGTTTCTTCATGCGTTTTACACCAATAACCTAAACGGCAGTGCCACAAGTATGTTGCACTATCATTATTAACTTTGTATCTTTTGGCATCAATATTATGAATATGTGTATCACTACGATCGAGATTCAATAAACCATTCACATTGGGTGTATGCCCATAGAAGGTTTTATTCATTTAAATAGAACAACAATTATTCTCTGACTTAAATGAATAACTTTATTGCAATAAACATGATCTAATCATATTCATGCTCGACGCAAACACCAAATAACATTTATTTAGGCTCAACACTAATCCTGAAGGTGGAGGGAGTGTGCGATGGTGATCGTATCAACCTTGGAATCACTTCCAACACATATCGTCACGTCGCCCGTAACTAGTCTTTGTTTATTCGGCAACTCCTATTTCGAGTTACTAATCTTAGCAACTGAACCGGTATCAAATACCCAGGGGTTACTACGAACACTAGTAAAGTACACATCAATAACATGTATATCAAATATACCTTTGTTCAGTTTTCCATCCTTCTTATCCGCCAAGTATTTGGGGTAGTTCCGCTTCTAGTGACCATTCCCTTTGCAGTAGAAGCACTCGGTTTTAGGCTTAGGTCCAGCTTTGGGCTTCTTGAAGGGAGTGGCAACTTGCTTGACATTCTTCTTGAAGTTCCCATTCTTTCCCTTTGCCATTTTTCTTGAAACTAGTGGTCTTGTTAACCATCAACACTTGATGCTCTTTCTTGATTTCTACCTTCGCCGATTTTAGCATCGCGAAGATCTCGAGAATCGTTTTTGTCATCCCTTGCATATTATAGTTCATCACGAAGTTCTACTAGCTTGGTGATAGTGACTAGAGAATTTTGTCAATCACTATCTTATCTGGAAGATTAACCCCCACTTGATTCAAGCGATTGTAGTACCCAGACATTCTGCGCACATGCTCACTAGCTGAGCTATTCTCCTCCATCTTGTAGGCAAAGTACTTTTCAAAGTTCTCATACCTCCCAACACGGGCATGAGTCTGAAATACAAATTTGATCTCTTGGAACATCTCATATGTTCCGTGGCGTTCAAAACGTTTTTGAAGTCCCGGTTCTAAGCCGTTAAGCATGGCACACTAAACTATTAAGTAGACATCATATCGAGCTTGCCAAACGTTCATAACGTCTACATCTGCTCCTGCAATAGGTCTGTCACCTAGCAGTGCAACAAGGACATAATTCTTCTGTGCAGCAATGAGGATAATCCTCAGATCATGGACCCAGTCCGCATCATTGCTACTATCATCTTTCAACTTAGTTTTCTCTAGGAACGTATCAAAAATAGGGGAGCTATATCGTGAGATATTGATCTACAACATAGATATGCAAAAACTATTAAGACTAAGTTCATGCAAATTTAAGTTCAATTAATCAAATTACTAATGAACTCCCACTTAAATTAGCATCCCTCAAGTTATTTAAGTGATACATGATCCAAATCAACTAACCCATGTCTGATCATCACGTGAGATGGGGTAGTCATCAATGGTGAACATCTCTATGTTGATCACATCTACTATATGACTCACGTTCGACCTTTCGGTCTCCAGTGTTCTGAGGCCATATTCGTACATGCTAGGCTCGTCAAGTTTAACCCAAGTATTATGCATGTCCAAAACTGTCTTACACCCGTTGTATGTGGACGTAGAGTCTATCACACCCGATCATCACGTGGTGTCTCGAAACGACGAACTTTTGCTACAGTGCATACTCGGGGAGAACACTTATATCTTGAAATTCAGTGAAGGGATCATCTTATAATGCTGTCGTCGTTCTAAGCAAAATAAGATGCATAAAAGATATTAAACTTTTGCTTTTAATCTTATGGATCTGAACATTCATACCACAATAAAGAAAATTACATGGATAAATATGTTAGGTAGCATTCCACATCAAAAATTCTATTTTTATCATTTACCTACTTGAGGACGAGAAGAAATTAAGCTTGGGGATGCTTGATACGTCTCCAACATATCTATAATTTTTTATTGTTCCATGCTATTATATTATCTGTTTTGGATATTTTATATGCATTAATATGCTATTTTATAATATTTTTGGGACTAACCTATTAACCTAGAGCCCAGTGCCAGTTCTGTTTTTTCCTTGTTTTTGAGCTTTGCAAAAAAGGAATAACAAACGGAGTCCAAATGGAATAAAACCTTCGGGATGATTTTTCTTGGACCAAAAGACACCCCGGAGACTTGAAGATCAAGTCAGAAGAGCCACGAGGCGGCGACAAGGGGGGAGGGCGCGCCCCTGCCTTGTGGGCCCCTCGTGACCCCCCTGACCTAATTTTTCCTTCTATATATGTCACGACCGGCTTTTCAATAAAAATATTTATTGAGAAACCGATCCCTTTTACAGACCAGTAGAGAAGAATCCCTCCTCACTGGTAGACAATATCTTGATCACAGAAGAAAAATACCAGGAGTACTGAATATAATACAAGGTTGAGCGGAGACTGCTCAACAATTTATTACAAACACACCGATATTACACATAAAGGCGGATAGGGTGGCGTAACTACTGACTCACGCTAAAAGCGGTGGTGGATAATATCACAGCGAAGTGGGTGACGAGACTCCTGAATCTAACAGCTCTTCGAGCGTCGGAGTGAGGCTCGAGGATACTTATTGTGGGTGGCGGAAGCGAATATAATACAAGTGACCAATATCCAGGATCGCACAGGACTGACTGGGACTCCTCTAGGCGTCGGACTCGCTATCAAACTCTTCATCCATGAGATCGCCTTCGTCAACATCTGGCCAAATCAACAAGCCAGGTGAGTACTATGAAAGTACTCGCAAGACAGTTCGGACATAAGATATAACAAATGTAAACATGATGCATATGAACAGATTATCAAGCGCACTCAGATAATGAGATAGCAATGCATGGAAAAATAAAAGGGAAGTCGGGCGGTAGTCCTCCCGAAATCCCAAAGCAATACTGAGGGCCAATCGAGTGTCTGAAAGACTCCTCGGAAGGGTAAACATGAAGTAACAATGCCGCAGTCGGGCGTCAAGGCGACACCACATAAAGGGCCTATAATGGAAAATAAATAACAGTGCGTGCCACAGTCGGACGTCTGAAGCGACATCACATAAAGGGCTTATAACGAACGTAAATGACAAGAGTGCCACAGTCGGACGTCTGAGCGACATCACATAAAGGGCTTATATCAAAAGTAAATAACGGACATGCCACAGTCGGACGTCTGAGCGACATCACATAAAGGGCTTATATCAAAAGTAAATCACGGACATGCCACAGTCGGACGTCTGAGCGACATCACATAAAGGGCTTATATCAAAAGTAAATCACGGACATGCCACAGTCGGACGTCTGAGCGACATCACATAAAGGGCTTATATTGAAAATAAATGACAAGAGTGCCACAGTCGGACGTCTAAGCGACATCACGTAAAGGGCTTATATTTCACAACTTAATAATTCAGTAGCTCATGAATTAAATTCAGTTCGCGGAAATATTCAAGTACGAGATAAAATAAAGGTTAGTCCATCCACAGGAATAACAATTCAAACGGGTATACCACTTAAGCTTGTTCACCGGGGATTTACCACGAGGACTGACATAGATATGGATATACTAGCCATGGTCCTTGATCACGGACACGATGGCTCGGAAGGATTTGACTCTGCAGAGTTTGTACTTTAACCACAGCCAACGGATTTCAGTAGTCATGGGGACTAGTTCCGTTTACGGTGTTTTAGGAGAAACACATCTAACCAGTACACACCCATTCAACATTCCGATGCCAGGAATCACCCTCGGCAACGTTCAAGAAAAAACCTTGAGACGGGGAGGCTACAACCTCGCGTAGCATGGGATCAAATTTATATACGCGCGCTCTAAGGGGTGCCCCCTCTCGGTCCCAACCGGAAACACCCATGCCCCCTGACCGGATGACTGGCTTTAATCCAGGGCCATGGAACCCTCATCCCGGCCCCTCTATTTGGTGCGTACAAGGAAAGAGGTTAACAACTTACTAAACCGTATTCTTTGCAGAAAACATGTGGCAGCACGAAAAGGGAAGAACGGTAACGTGACTCAGTCCACGTTAACGTTGGAGTTTGACGGATGACATAAGGCTGGCATGCTACAACAATACCACCTCACTACCTTTCATGTCACCACATGATCAGGTCATCTCTCATCAAAGATCACGATAACTTCGGAACACACGGATAGTTGCCTTGCATGCAACGAAATACTCACCGGTGCTCATATGCCATGCACAACCATTCAAGCAAACATGCAAAAACACCTATCATATCAAAGGTTCAAACATGCTTGCCTGGTTCGGAGAAGTCGGAGTCTAGCTCGGCGAAGTTCGCGGCTCCGTCACCTCCTCCGGAACCTACGGTATAGCGAAAACGTACACTAACGTAAAAATCATCGCGTGCATAAAAAAATTGTTCCAAGAATTTCCCAAATAAATACTATAAAAAACTAGACAAAATTATAAGACTGACAGAAAAAGAATCAATCAAAAATCATCTTTTATTAAAAAGTTATAAGGGTTTTAGTCCAGGGACTAATCTGTGATGAAACAGAAAAGATCCAGGGACTTAACTGAGAAAACAGAAAACGGTTCGGAAAGAAAAGCGCTAGCCCACAGAGAAAACGTATTTGCCCGAAGGCGCCAACAAAAAACGGTTCGAGAGGGAAACAGAAGAGAGGCTGACTGGGGGTCCCACATGTCAGGTTTAAAACTTCGCCGGCGCCCGAAGGCTGCGGTGGTCGCCGGCGTTGAACCACGGCGAGGCAGGGAGATCGGAGGGTACCAAGAGTTTCAGGGTGTCCTTCCGCGTCGGTGGGTGGTGGACTTGGTCATCGGAGAGCACCACGTCGACGGCGACACTTTCTCCGGCGGACGGTGGTTCGGGCGATGGTGGAGAACTCCGGTGGGCGCTGCAAACTCCAAATTGAAGTGCGGGTCAGGAGAGTGGATGCATAAGGAAGCTACTGGCAAGAGATGAGGGGTAGAGGTGCACGCACGGGAGTGAATCGAGCTGGATCCCGTGGCGGGGCAAGGCGGCCGGAGTTGGGGAAGAAGGCTCCCTCGGGGCCCTTCCAGTGGCTTGGCGTGGTATTGGTGGTGCGTAGAGGTGGTGCGGGTTCGAGTTCGAGCTCGGGGCCTCTATTTATAGGCGATTCGAGGGGGTGGCCGTGAACGGGATTTCTTCGGCGAGCGATTACGGCGAGGTAGAGGTTGGGCAGGGGGTTTAGGGGGCTAGGCACCATCAGCGACGATCACTGGTGCCGTTCCACCGCTAATCCTCGGTCGGGCTAGGCGTAATGCGCCGATCATAGACGGGGCGGCCGTACGGGCACGGCAGTGGCAGAGAGCGCGCTCTGCGCCTAGCAGTCCACGACGAAGGATGGCAGCGCGCACGGGGGAGTGGAGGGCCACGCGGCGACCTCCGGTGGCTTGGGCGGCGCTGAGTGGCGCCGTCCATGCTGCGCCTATCTCTGTCAGCCGCAAAGCCGCCGCTGTCGTCGCTCACGGGGTGGCGCACCTCCTCCTGCTCGTCGCCGACGTACGCAAACCTCCAGGCGTTCGTGCGGCGCAGGGACAAGAAGGAGGGGACGGGGAGCAAGGCGCCACCGCGGTACTGGCGAGATTGAGAACAGTTTCTGAAGAAAACGACAGTGTTCCTGAAACTGTTAACTGAACTTGACTGAACATTATAGAAACAGTGCCAGTCAGGTGTTCGACGAAATGATTTGGCATGAAGAAAAAAAATTCTGGAGCTAGTACTTGGTGAGGTGACCTCTCAATGCATCCAGAGGCTGCCTGAATTTTCTCAGATTTTTAGGAGGAGAGTTCAAATGAATTTCATCAAATTTGGCAAATAAGGTCCAAACTTGCAGCAAGTAAAATTTGAAAATTTTGAATTGGAGACCAGTGGATCTTCATGGATCCTGGTTGAGGGCTCAAAGGACTAGCTAGGGAAATTTGTTTGGAGGCCAAACTCAAAGTAGAAATGGTAGCTCCTTTGTAAATTTCCAAGAGCTAGAATAGAGGGCAGAAAATATTTTTGATAGGAATTAAATGGAAGAAAAATTATGGGGAGGTTCAACTTGCTGGATTTGAAATATATCATGATCCAAAGATGGGGAAAGGCTTTTGGGAGAGGATTACCACTCATGCCATGGCAAGAGGGATTTTTGAAAGGGGAAAAGATCACTCCAAAAGTCATAGGATCATTTTAAAAGATTTTCAAAAGCAATTTTCCCAAATGAAAAACATTTGGGTTTGAGTCCACAAAAGATGGTAAAATCTCCAAGACCAAAATCAAGTTTTGGGTGAATCCAAATAAAACATTTTTCATAAAAGCAAGTTTTTGAGATGAAGAGTTCTTTAGAAGAAAATTTTAAATAACCTCTCTCAAATCAAAAAAAAAGATTTTAATAAAACCAAAAATAAAACTTTGGGTGTCACAATATATTTGCAAATATTCCCAAACCACCAGAAGCATCCACAAAAACACTTTTCCATCGCCGCAACCTTTTGTTCCCGTGAGATCCCATCTTGCGGCCTTTTCCGGTATCCTGCTGGAGGGGGGTTCGATCACGGAGGGCTTCTACATCAACTCTATTGCCCTTCCGATGAAACGTGAGTAGTTTACCTCAGACCTACGGGTCCATAGCTAGTAGCTAGATGGCTTCTTCTCTCTCTTTGATTCTCAATACCATGTTCTCCTCGATGTTCTTGGAGATCTATCCGATGTAATCTTCTTTTGCGGTGTGTTTGTAGATCCGATGAATTGTGGATTTATGATCAGCTTATTTATGTATATTATTTGAATCTTCTCTGAATTCTTATATGCATGATTTGATATCTTTGTAATTCTCTTTCAACTATCAGTTTAGTTTGGCCAACTAGATTAGTTTTTCTTGCAATGGGAGAAGTGCTTAGCTTTGGGTTCAATCTTGTCGTGTCCTCACCCAGTGACAGTAGGGGTAGCAAGGCACGTATTGTATTGTTGCCATCGAGGATAAAAAAATGCGGTTTTCATCATACTGCTTGAGTTAATTCCTCTACATCATGTCATCTTTCTTAATGCGTTACTCTGTTCTTATGAACTTAATACTCTAGATGCAGGTATGAGTCGGTCGATGTGTGGAGTAATAGTAGTAGATGCAGAATCATTTTGGTCTACTTGACACGGATGTGATGCCTATATTGCATAATATTTTCCTTGGATATCGTCTTTGCGCTTTTCTATCAATTGCTCGACAGTAATTTGTTCACCCACCATATTATTTGCCTTCATGAGAGAAGCCTCTAGTTAAACCTATGGCCCCCGGGTCTATTTTCCATCATATTAGTTTCCGGTCTACTACTTTGCAATCTTCTACTTTCCGATCTATAAACCAAAAAAACCAAAAGTATTTACTTTATCTTTTGTTTAGTTTTATCTATCTCTATCAGATCTCACTTTTGCAAGTGACTGTGAAGGGATTGACAACCCCTTTATCGTGTTGGGTGCAAGTTGTTTGATTGTTTGTGCAGATATTGGTGATTTGTGCGTTGTCTCCTACTGGATTGATACCTTGGTTCTCTAACTAAGGGAAATACTGTTGGGGAACGTAGCAGAAATTCAAAATTTTCTACGCATCACCAAGATCAATCTATGGAGTAATCTAGCAACGAGGGGAAGGGGAGTGCATCTTCATACCATTGTAGATCGCGATGCGGAAGCGTTGCAAGAACGCGGATGAAGGACTCGTACTCGTAGCGATTCAGATCGCGGTTGGTTCCTATCTAAGCACCGAAGAACGGTGCCTCCGCGTTCAACACACGTGCAGCCCGGTGACGTCTCCCACGCCTTGATCCAGCAAGGAGAGAGGGAGAGGTTGGGGAAGACTCCGTCCAGCAGGAGCACGACGGCGTGGTGGTGATGGAGGAGCGTGGCAATCCTGTAGGGCTTCGCCAAGCACCGCGGGAGAGGAGGAGGGAGAGGGGTAGGGCTGCGCCAAAAGAGAGGTGTTCTCCTGTGTTTGCAGCCCCAAATACCTCAAGTATATATAGGGGAAGGGGAGGGGCTGCGCCCCCATCTAGGGTTCCCTCCCCTGGGGTGGCGGCAGCCCTCAAAACCCATCTAGGGTGCGGCCAAGGGGAAAGGAGAGGGGGGCGCCCCTAGGGTGGGCCTTAAGGCCCATCTGGACCTAGGGTTTGCCCCCTCCCACTATCCCTGCGCCTTGGGCCTTGGTGGGGGGGCGCACCAGCCCACCTGGAGCTGGTCTCCTCCCACACTTGGCCCACGCAGCCTTCTGGGGCTGGTGGCCCCACCTGGTGGACCCCCGGGACCCTCCAGGTGGTCCCGGTACATTACCGATAGCACCCAAAACTTTTCCGGTCACCAAAACAGGACTTCCCATATATAAATCTTTACCACCGGACCATTCCGGAACTCCTCGTGAGGTCCGGGATCTCATCCGGGACTCCGAACAACATTCGGTAACCACGTATATCTATTCCCTATAACCCTAGCGTCATCGAACCTTAAGTGTGTAGACCCTACGGGTTCGGGAACCATGCAGACATGACCGAGACGTTCTCCGGTCAATAACCAACAGTGGGATCTGGATACCCATGTTGGCTCCCACATGTTCCACGATGATCTCATCGGATGAACCACGATGTCGGGGATTCAATCAATCCCGTATACAATTCCCTTTGTCTATCGGTATGTTACTTGCCCGAGATTCGATCGTCGGTATCCCGATACCTTGTTCAATCTCGTTACCGGCAAGTCTCTTTACTCGTTCCGTAACTCACATCATCCCGTGATCAACTCCTTGGTCACATTGTGCACATTATGATGATGTCCTACCGTGGGCCCAGAGATACCTCTCCGTTTACACGGAGTGACAAATCCCAGTCTCGATTCGTGCCAACCCAACAGACACTTTCGGAGATACCTATAGTGCACCTTTATAGCCACCCAGTTACGTTGTGACGTTTGGTACACCCAAAGCATTCCTACGGTATCCGGGAGTTGCACAATCTCATGGTCTAAGGAAATGATACTTGACATTAGAAAAGCTCTGAGCAAACGAACTACACGATCTTGTGCTAGGCTTAGGATTGGGTCTTGTCCATCACATCATTCTCCTAATGATGTGATCCCGTTATCAACGACATCCAATGTCCATGGTCAGGAAACCGTAACCATCTATTGATCAACGAGCTAGTCAACTAGAGGCTTACTAGGGACATGGTGTTGTCTATGTATCCACACATGTATCTGAGTTTCCTATCAATACAATTCTAGCATGGATAATAAACGATTATCATGAACAAGGAAATATAATAATAACCAATTTATTATTGCCTCTAGGGCATATTTCCAACAGTCTCCCACTTGCACTAGAGTCAATAATCTAGTTCACATCACCATGTGATTAACACTCACAGGTCACATCACCATGTGACCAACATCCAAAGAGTTTACTAGAGTCAACAATCTAGTTCACATCACTATGTGATTAACACTCAATGAGTTCTGGTTTGATCATGTTATGCTTGTGAGAGAGGTTATTAGTCAACGGGTCTGAACCTTTCAGATCCGTGTGTGCTTTACGAATATCTATGTCATCTTGTGGATGCTACCACGCGCTATTTGGAGCCATTTCAAATAACTGCTCTACTATACGAATCCGGTTTACTACTCAGAGTCATCCGGATTAGTGTCAAAGTTCGCATCGACGTAACCCTTTACGACGAACTCCTTTTCACCTCCATAATCGAGAAAATTCCTTAGTCCACTAGATACTAAGGATAAGTTCGACCGCTGTCATGTGATCCATTCCCGGATCACTATTGTACCCCTTGACCAACTCATGGCAAGGCACACTTCATGTGCGGTACACAGCATAGCATACTGTAGAGCCTACGTCTAAAGCATAGGGGACGACCTTCGTCCTTTCTCTCTCTTCTGCTGTGGTCAGGTCTTGAGTCTTACTCAATACTCAACCTTGTAACACAGCCAAGAACTCCTTCTTTGCTGATCTATTTTGAACTCTTTCAAAATCATGTCAAGGTGTGCGTTCTTTGAAAGTATCATCAGGCGTCTTGATCTATCTCTATAGATCTTGATGCCCAATATGTAAGCAGCTTTATCCAGGTCTTCCTTTGAAAAACTCCTTTCAAACAACCCTTTATGCTTTCCAGAAATTCTACATCATTTCGGATCAACAATATGTCATTCACATATACTTATCAGAAATGTTGTAGCGCTCCCACTCACTTTATTGTAAATACAAGTTTCTAACAAACTTTGTATAAACCCAAAAACTTTGATCACTCCATCAAAGCATATATTCTGACTCCGAGATGCTTGCTCTAGTCCATGGAAGGATCCCTAGAGCTAGCATACCTTTTAGCATCCTTAGGATCGACAAAACCTTTCTGATTGTATCACATATGCCCTTTCCTTACGAAAACTGGTAAGGAAACTTGTTTTGACATCCATCTGCCAGATTTCATAAATACAGCTAATGCTAACATGATTCCGACGGACTTAAGCATCGCTACGGATGAGAAAATCTCATCGTAGTCAACTCCTTGAACTTGTGAAAATACTCTTTCCCACAAGTCGAGCTTAATAGACGGTAACATTACCGTCCATGTCCGTCTTCTTCTGAAAGATCCATTTATCTCAATGGCTTGCCGATCATCGGGCAAGTTCACCAAAGTCCATGCTTTGTTCTGATACATGGATCCTATCTCGGATTTCATGGCTTTTAACCATTTGTCAGAATATGGGCCCACCATCGCTTCTCCATAGCTCGTAGGTTCATTGTTGTCTAGCAACATGACTTCCAAGACAGGATCACGCATTACTCTGAAGTAGTACGCATCCTCGTCGTCCTACGAGGTTTGGTACTGACTTGATTCGAAGTTTCATGATCACTATCATGAGCTTCCACTTCAATTGGTGCAGGTGCCACAGGAACAACTTCCCATGCCCTGCTACACACTAGTTGAAGTCATGGTTCAATAACCTCATCAAGTCTCCACCATCCTCCCACTCAATTCTTTCGAGAGAAACTTTTCCTCGAGAAAGGACTCGTTTCTAGAAGCAATTACTTCTGCTTCCAGATCTGAAATAGGAGGTATACCCAACTGTTTTGGGTATTCTATGAAGATGCATTTATCCGCTTTGGGTTCGAGCTTATCAGCCTGAAAATTTTTCACATAAGCATCGCAGCCCCAAACTTTTAAGAAACGACAACTTAGGTTTCTCTAAACGGTGTCGTCTCAACGGAATTGCGTGGTGCCCCTTTTAAAGTGAATGCGGTTGTCTCTAATGCCTAACCCATAAACGATAGTGGTAATTCGATAAGAGACATCATGGTATGCACCATGTCCAATAGGGTGCAGTTATGACGTTCGGACACACCATCACACTGTGGTGTTCCAGGCGGTATTAATTGTGAAACACTTTCCACAATGTCTTAATTGTGTGCCAAACTCGTAACTCAGATATCTCTATGATCATATCATAGACATTTTATCCTCTTCAACTTCACTCTGAAATTACTTGAACCTTTCAATAATTCAGACTTGTGTTTCATCAAGTAAATATTCTCAGCATCTACTCAAATCATCTGTGAAGTAAGAACATATCGATATCCACTGCGTGCCTCAGCACTCATTGGACTGCATACATCAAAATGTATTATTTCCAACAAGTTGCTCTTTCCATCTTACTGAAAATGAGGCCTTTCAGTCATCTTGCCCATGTGGTATGATTTGCATGTCTCAAGTGATTCAAAATCAAGTGAGTCCAAACGATCCATCTGCATGGAGTTTCTTCATGCATATATACCAATAGACATGGTTCGCATGTCTCAATCTTTTCAAAAAATGAGTGAGTCCAAAGATCCATCTACATGGAGCTTCTTCATGCGTTCTATACCAATATGACTCAAGTGGCAGTGCCACAAGTATGTGGTACTATCATTGCTATTTTATATCTTTTGGCACGAACATGTGTATCACTGCGATCGAGATTCATTTTAGGTGCAAGACCATTGAAGGTATTATTCAAATAAACAGAGTAACCATTATTCTCCTTAAATGAATAACCGTATTGCGATAAACATAATCCAATCATGTTTATGCTCAATGCAAACACCAATCTCAATGGTAGAGGGAGCATGCGATGCTTGATCACATCAACTTTGGAAACACTTCCAACACATATCGTCATCTCACCTTTAGCTAGTCTCCGTTTATTCCGCAGCTTTTATTTCGAGTTACTAACACTTAGCAACCGAACCGGTATCTAATACCCTGGTGCTGCTAGGAGTACTAGTAAAGTACACATTCATATAATGTATATCCAATATACTTCTGTTGACCTTGCCTGCCTTCTCATCTACCAAGTATCTAGGGTAGCTCTGCTTCAGTGACCGTTCCCCTCATTACAGAAGCACTTATTCTCGGGTTTGGGTTCAACCTTGGGATTCTTCACTAGAGCAGCAAATGATTTGTTGTTTCATGAAGTATCCCTTTTGCCCTTGCCCTCCTAGAAACTAGTGGTTTTACTAACCATCAACAATTGATGCTCCTTCTTGATTTCTACTTTCGCGGTGTCAAACATCGCGAGTTGCTCAAGGATCATCATCTATCCCTGATATGTTATAGTTCGTCACGAAGCTCTAATAGCTTGGTGGCAGTGACTATGGAGAACCATCACTATCTCATCTGGAAGATTAATTCCCACTCGATTCAAGCGATTGTGGCACTCAGACAATCTGAGCACATGCTCAACGATTGAGCTTTTCTCCCTTAGTCTGCAGGCTTAAGAAACTTGTCAGAGGTCTCATACCTCTTGACGTGGGCACTAGTCTGTAATCCCAATTTCAGTCTTCGGAACATCTCATATGTTCTGCGACGTTTCAAAAACGTCTTTGGTGCCACAATTCTAAACCGTTAGCATTACGCACTGAACTATCACGTAGTCATCAAAACGTGTATGTCAGATGTTCTGCAACATCTACAGACGACGCTGAGGTTCAGCACACCGAGCGGTGCATTAAGGACATAAGCCTTCTGTGCAGCAATGAGGACAATCCTCAGTTTACGGACCCAGTCCGCATAATTGCTACTATCAACTTTCAACTAAATTTTCTCTAGGAACATATCTTAAACAGTAGAACTAAAGCGTAAGCTATGACATAATTTGCAAAGACCTTTTGACTATGTTCATGATAATTAAGTTCATCTGATTAATGAACTCCCACTCAGATAGACATCCCTCTAGTCATCTAAGTGATACATGATCCGAGTCAAACTAGGCCGTGTCCGATCATCACGTGAGACGGACTAGTCATCATCGGTGAACATCTCCATGTTGATCGTATCTACTATACGACTCATGTTCGACCTTTCGGTCTCTTGTGTTCCGAGGCCATGTCTGTACATGCTAGGCTCGTCAAGTCAACCTAAGTGTTTCGCATGTGTTCCGAGGCCATGTCTGTACATGCTAGGCTCGTCAACACCCGTTGTATTCGAACGTTAGAATCTATCACACCCGATCATCACGTGGTGCTTCGAAACAACGAACCTTCGCAACGGTGCACAGTTAGGGGGAACACGTCTCTTGAAATTTTAGTGAGGGATCATCTTATTTATGCTACCGTCGTTCTAAGCAAATAAGATGTAAACATGACAAACATCACATGCAAATCATAAAGTGACATGATATGGCCAATATCATCTTGCGCCTTTTGATCTCCATCTTCGAGGCGCGGCATGATCACCTTCGTCACCGGCATGACACCATGATCTCCATCATCATGATCTCCATCATCGTGTCTTCATGAAGTTGTCTCGCCAACTATTACTTCTACTACTATGGCTAACGGTTAGCAATAAAGTAAAGTAATTACATGGCGTTTTCATTGACACGCAGGTCATACAATAAATTAAGACAACTCCTATGGCTCCTGCCGGTTGTCATACTCATCGACATGCAAGTCGTGATTCCTATTACAAGAACATGATCAATCTCATACATCACATATATCATTCATCACATCCTTTTGGCCATATCACATCACATAGCATACCCTGCAAAAACAAGTTAGACGTCCTCTAATTGTTGTTGCATGTTTTACGTGGCTGCTATGGGTTTCTAGCAAGAACGTTTCTTACCTACGCAAAAGCCACAACGTGATATGCCAATTTCTATTTACCCTTCATAAGGACCCTTTTCATCGAATCCGATCCGACTAAAGTGGGAGAGACAGACACCCGCTAGCCACCTTATGCAACTAGTGCATGTCAGTCGGTGGAACCTGTCTCACGTAAGTGTACGTGTAAGGTCGGTCCGGGCCGCTTCATCCCATGATGCCGCCGAATCAAGATAAGACTAGTAACGGCAAGTAAATTGACAAAATCGACGCCCACAACTACTTTGTGTTCTACTCGTGCATAGAAACTACGCATAAACCTAGCTCATGATGCCACTGTTGGGGAACGTAGCAGAAATTCAAAATTTTCTACGCATCACCAAGATCAATCTATGGAGTAATCTAGCAACGAGGGGAAGGGGAGTGCATCTTCATACCATTGTAGATCGCGATGCGGAAGCGTTGCAAGAACGCGGATGAAGGAGTCGTACTCGTAGCGATTCAGATCGCGGTTGGTTCCGATATAAGCACCGAAGAACGGTGCCTCCGCGTCCAACACACGTGGAGCCCGGTGACGTCTCCCACGCCTTGATCCAGCAAGGAGAGAGGGAGAGGTTGGGGAAGACTCTGTCCAGCAGCAGCACAACGGCGTGGTGGTGATGGAGGAGCGTGGCAATCCTGCAGGGCTTCGCCAAGCACCGCGGGAGAGGAGGAGGGAGAGGGGTAGGGCTGCGCCAAAAGAGAGGTGTTCTTCTGTGTTTGCAGCCCCAAATACCTCAAGTATATATAGGGGAAGGGGAGGGGCTGTGCCCCCATCTAGGGTTCCCTCCCCAGGGGTGGCGGCAGCCCTCAAAACCCATCAAGGGTGCGGCCAAGGGGAAAGGAGAGGGGGGGCGCCCCTAGGGTGGGCCTTAAGGCCCATCTGGACCTAGGGTTTGCCCTCTCTCACTCTCCCTGCGCCTTGGGCCTTGGTGGGGGGGCGCACCAGCCCACCTGGAGCTGGTCCCCTCCCACACTTGGCCCACGCAGCCTTCTGGGCGGGGCCCCTGGTGGACCCCGGGACCCTCCCGGTGGTCCCGGTACATTACCGATAGCACCCGAAACTTTTCCGGTGAGCAAAACAGGACTTCCCATATATAAATCTTTACCTCCGGACCATTCCGGAACTCCTCGTGACGTCCGGGATCTCATCCGGGACTCCGAACAACATTCGGTAACCACGTATATCTATTCCCTATAACCCTAGCGTCATCGAACCTTAAGTGTGTAGACCCTACGGGTTCGGGAACCATGCAGACATGACCGAGACGTTCTCCGGTCAATAACCAACAGCGGGATCTGGATACCCATGTTGGCTCCCACATGTTCCACGATGATCTCATCGGATGAACCACGATGTCGGGGATTCAATCAATCCCGTATACAATTCCCTTTGTCTATCGGTATGTTACTTGCCCGAGATTCGATCGTCGGTATCCCGATACCTTGTTCAATCTCGTTACCGGCAAGTCTCTTTACTCGTTCCGTAACTCACATCATCCCGTGATCAACTCCTTGGTCACATTGTGCACATTATGATGATGTCCTACCGAGTGGGCCCAGAGATACCTCTCCGTTTACACGGAGTGACAAATCCCAGTCTCGATTCGTGCCAACCCAACAGACACTTTCGGAGATACCTGTAGTGCACCTTTATAGCCACCCAGTTACGTTGTGACGTTTGGTACACCCAAAGCATTCCTACGGTATCCGGGAGTTGCACAATCTCATGGTCTAAGGAAATGATACTTGACATTAGAAAAGCTCTGAGCAAACGAACTACACGATCTTGTGCTAGGCTTAGGATTGGGTCTTGTCCATCACATCATTCTCCTAATGATGTGATCCCGTTATCAACGACATCCAATGTCCATGGTCAGGAAACCGTAACCATCTATTGATCAACGAGCTAGTCAACTAGAGGCTTACTAGGGACATGGTGTTGTCTATGTATCCACACATGTATCTGAGTTTCCTATCAATACAATTCTAGCATGGATAATAAACGATTATCATGAACAAGGAAATATAATAATAACCAATTTATTATTGCCTCTAGGGCATATTTCCAACAGTCTCCCACTTGCACTAGAGTCAATAATCTAGTTCACATCACCATGTGATTAACACTCACAGGTCACATCACCATGTGACCAACATCCAAAGAGTTTACTAGAGTCAACAATCTAGTTCACATCACTATGTGATTAACACTCAATGAGTTCTGGTTTGATCATGTTATGCTTGTGAGAGAGGTTATTAGTCAACGGGTCTGAACCTTTCAGATCCGTGTGTGCTTTACGAATATCTATGTCATCTTGTGGATGCTACCACGCGCTATTTGGAGCCATTTCAAATAACTGCTCTACTATACGAATCCGGTTTACTACTCAGAGTCATCCGGATTAGTGTCAAAGTTCGCATCGACGTAACCCTTTACGACGAACTCCTTTTCACCTCCATAATCGAGAAAATTCCTTAGTCCACTAGATACTAAGGATAAGTTCGACCGCTGTCATGTGATCCATTCCCGGATCACTATTGTACCCCTTGACCAACTCATGGCAAGGCACACTTCATGTGCGGTACACAGCATAGCATACTGTAGAGCCTACGTCTAAAGCATAGGGGACGACCTTCGTCCTTTCTCTCTCTTCTGCTGTGGTCAGGTCTTGAGTCTTACTCAATACTCACACCTTGTAACACAGCCAAGAACTCCTTCTTTGCTGATCTATTTTGAACTCTTTCAAAATCATGTCAAGGTGTGCGTTCTTTGAAAGTATCATCAGGCGTCTTGATCTATCTCTATAGATCTTGATGCCCAATATGTAAGCAGCTTTATCCAGGTCTTCCTTTGAAAAACTCCTTTCAAACAACCCTTTATGCTTTCCAGAAATTTTACATCATTTCGGATCAACAATATGTCATTCACATATACTTATCAGAAATGTTGTAGCGCTCCCACTCACTTTATTGTAAATACAAGTTTCTAACAAACTTTGTATAAACCCAAAAACTTTGATCACTCCATCAAAGCGTATATTCTGACTCCGAGATGCTTGCTCTAGTCCATGGAAGGATCGCTGGAGCTAGCATACCTTTTAGCATCCTTAGGATCGACAAAACCTTTCTGATTGTATCACATACAACCTTTCCTTACGAAAACTGGTAAGGAAACTTGTTTTGACATCCATCTGCCAGATTTCATAAATGCAGCTAATGCTAACATGATTCCGACGGACTTAAGCATCGCTACGGATGAGAAAATCTCATCGTAGTCAACTCCTTGAACTTGTGAAAATACTCTTTGCCACAAGTCGAGCTTCATAGACGGTAACATTACCGTCCATGTCCGTCTTCTTCTTAAAGATCCATTTATCTCAATGGCTTGCCGATCATCGGGCAAGTTCACCAAAGTCCATGCTTTGTTCTGATACATGGATCCTATCTCGGATTTCATGGCTTCTAACCATTTGTCGGAATATGGGCCCACCATCGCTTCTCCATAGCTCGTAGGTTCATTGTTGTCTAGCAACATGACTTCCAAGACAGGATCACGCATTACTCTGAAGTAGTACGCATCCTCGTCGTCCTACGAGGTTTGGTACTGACTTGATTCGAAGTTTCATGATCACTATCATGAGCTTCCACTTCAATTGGTGCAGGTGCCACAGGAACAACTTCCATGCCCTGCTACACACTAGTTGAAGTCATGGTTCAATAACCTCATCAAGTCTCCACCATCCTCCCACTCAATTCTTTCGAGAGAAACTTTTCCTCGAGAAAGGACTCGTTTCTAGAAGCAATTACTTCTGCTTCCAGATCTGAAATAGGAGGTATACCCAACTGTTTTGGGTATTCTATGAAGATGCATTTATCCGCTTTGGGTTCGAGCTTATCAGCCTGAAATTTTTCACATAAGCATCGCAGCCCCAAACTTTTAAGAAACGACAACTTAGGTTTCTCTAAACGGTGTCGTCTCAACGGAATTGCGTGGTGCCCCTTTTAAAGTGAATGCGGTTGTCTCTAATGCCTAACCCATAAACGATAGTGGTAATTCGATAAGAGACATCATGGTATGCACCATGTCCAATAGGGTGCAGTTATGATGTTCGGACACACCATCACACTGTGGTGTTCCAGGCGGTATTAATTGTGAAACACTTTCCACAATGTCTTAATTGTGTGCCAAACTCGTAACTCAGATATCTCTATGATCATATCATAGACATTTTATCCTCTTCAACTTCACTCTGAAATTACTTGAACCTTTCAATAATTCAGACTTGTGTTTCATCAAGTAAATATTCTCAGCATCTACTCAAATCATCTGTGAAGTAAGAACATATCGATATCCACTGCGTGCCTCAGCACTCATTGGACTGCATACATCAAAATGTATTATTTCCAACAAGTTGCTCTTTCCATCTTACTGAAAATGAGGCCTTTCAGTCATCTTGCCCATGTGGTATGATTTGCATGTCTCAAGTGATTCAAAATCAAGTGAGTCCAAACGATCCATCTGCATGGAGTTTCTTCATGCATATATACCAATAGACATGGTTCGCATGTCTCAATCTTTTCAAAAACGAGTGAGTCCAAAGATCCATCTACATGGAGCTTCTTCATGCGTTCTATACCAATATGACTCAAGTGGCAGTGCCACAAGTATGTGGTACTATCATTGCTATTTTATATCTTTTGGCACGAACATGTGTATCACTGCGATCGAGATTCATTTTAGGTGCAAGACCATTGAAGGTATTATTCAAATAAACAGAGTAACCATTATTCTCCTTAAATGAATAACCGTATTGCGATAAACATAATCCAATCATGTTTATGCTCAATGCAAACACCAATCTCAATGGTAGAGGGAGCATGCGATGCTTGATCACATCAACTTTGGAAACACTTCCAACACATATCGTCATCTCACCTTTAGCTAGTCTCCGTTTATTCCGCAGCTTTTATTTTGAGTTACTAACACTTAGCAACCGAACCGGTATCTAATACCCTGGTGCTGCTAGGAGTACTAGTAAAGTACACATTCATATAATGTATATCCAATATACTTCTGTTGACCTTGCCTGCCTTCTCATCTACCAAGTATCTAGGGTAGCTCTGCTTCAGTGACCGTTCCCCTCATTACAAAAGCACTTAGTCTCGGGTTTGGGTTCAACCTTGGGATTCTTCACTAGAGCAGCAAATGATTTGCTGTTTCATGAAGTATCCCTTTTGCCCTTGCCCTCCTAGAAACTAGTGGTTTTACTAACCATCAACAATTGATGCTCCTTCTTGATTTCTACTTTCGCGGTGTCAAACATCGCGAGTTGCTCAAGGATCATCATCTATCCCTGATATGTTATAGTTCGTCATGAAGCTCTAATAGCTTGGTGGCAGTGACTATGGAGAACCATCACTATCTCATTTGGAAGATTAATTCCCACTCGATTCAAGCGATTGTGGCACTCAGACAATCTGAGCACATGCTCAACGATTGAGCTTTTCTCCCTTAGTCCGCAGGCTTAAGAAACTTGTCAGAGGTCTCATACCTCTTGACGTGGGCACTAGTCTGAAATCCCAATTTCAGTCTTCGGAACATCTCATATGTTCTGCGACGTTTCAAAAAACGTCTTTGGTGCCACAATTCTAAACCATTAGCATTATGCACTGAACTATCACGTAGTCATCAAAACGTGTATGTCAGATGTTCCGCAACATCTACAGACGACGCTGAGGTTCAGCACACCGAGCCGTGCATTAAGGACATAAGCCTTCTGTGCAGCAATGAGGACAATCCTCAGTTTATGGACCCAGTCCGCATAATTGCTACTATCAACTTTTAACTAAATTTTTTCTCTAGGAACATATCTTAAACAGTACAACTAAATCGTAAGCTATGACATAATTTGCAAAGACCTTTTGACTATGTTCATGTTAATTAAGTTCATCTGATTAATGAACTCCCACTCAGATAGACATCCCTCTAGTCATCTAAGTGATACATGATCTGAGTCAAACTAGGCCGTGTCCGATCATCACGTGAGACGGACTAGTCATCATCGGTGAACATCTCCATGTTGATCGTATCTGCTATACGACTCATGTTCGACCTTTCGGTCTCTTGTGTTCCGAGGCCATGTCTGTACATGCTAGGCTCGTCAAGTCAACCTAAGTGTTTCGCATGTGTTCCGAGGCCATGTCTGTACATGCTAGGCTCGTCAACACCCGTTGTATTCGAACGTTAGAATCTATCACACCCGATCATCACGTGGTGCTTCAAAACAAGGAACCTTCGCAACGGTGCACAGTTTGGGGGAACACGTCTCTTGAAATTTTAGTGAGGGATCATCTTATTTATGCTACCGTCGTTCTAAGCAAATAAGATGTAAACATGACAAACATCACATGCAAATCATAAGGTGACATAATATGGCCAATATCATCTTGCGCCTTTTGATCTCCATCTTCGAGGCGCGGCATGATCACCTTCGTCACCGGCATGACACCATGATCTCCATCATCGTATCTTCATGAAGTTGTCTCGCCAACTATTACTTCTACTACTATGGCTAACGGTTAGCAATAAAGTAAAGTAATTACATGGCGTTATTCATTGACACGCACATCATACAATAAATTAAGACAACTCCTATGGCTCCTGCCGGTTGTCATACTCATCGACATGCAAGTCGTGATTCCTATTACAAGAACATGATCAATCTCATACATCACATATATCATTCATCACATCCTTTTGGCCATATCACATCACATCGCATACCCTGCAAAAACAAGTTAGACGTCCTCTAATTGTTGTTGCATGTTTTACGTGGCTGCTATGGGTTTCTAGCAAGAACGTTTCTTACCTACGCAAAAGCCACAACGTGATATGCCAATTTCTATTTACCCTTCATAAGGACCCTTTTCATCGAATCCGATCCGACTAAAGTGGGAGAGACAGACACCCGCTAGCCACCTTATCCAACTAGTGCATGTCAGTCGGTGGAACCTGTCTCACGTAAGTGTACGTGTAAGGTCGGTCCGGGCCGCTTCATCCCACGATGTCGCCAAATCAAGATAAGACTAGTAACGGCAAGTAAATTGACAAAATCGACGCCCACAACTACTTTGTGTTCTACTCGTGCATAGAAACTACGCATAGACCTAGCTCATGATGCCACTGTTGGCGAACGTAGCAGAAATTCAAAATTTTCTACGCATCACCAAGATCAATCTATGGAGTAATCTAGCAACGAGGGGAAGGGGAGTGCATCTTCATACCATTGTATTAGTTTCCGGTCATGAGAGAAGCCTCTAGTTAAACCTATGGCCCCCGGGTCTATTTTCCATCATATTAGTTTCCGGTCTACTACTTTGCAATCTTCTACTTTCCGATCTATAAACCAAAAAAACCAAAAATATTTACTTTATCTTTTGTTTAGTTTTATCTATCTCTATCAGATCTCACTTTTGCAAGTGACTGTGAAGGGATTGACAACCCCTTTATCGTGTTGGGTGCAAGTTGTTTGATTGTTTGTGCAGATATTGGTGATTTGTGCGTTGTCTCCTACTGGATTGATACCTTGGTTCTCTAACTGAGGGAAATACTGTTGGGGAACGTAGCAGAAATTCAAAATTTTCTACGCATCACCAAGATCAATCTAAGGAGTAATCTAGCAACGAGGGGAAGGGGAATGCATCTTCATACCATTGTAGATCGCGATGCGGAAGCGTTGCAAGAATGCGGATGAAGGACTCGTACTCGTAGCGATTCAGATCGCGGTTGGTTCCTATCTAAGCACCGAAGAACGGTGCCTCCGCGTTCAACACACGTGCAGCCCGGTGACGTCTCCCACGCCTTGATCCAGCAAGGATAGAGGGAGAGGTTGGGGAAGACTCCGTCCAGCAGGAGCACGACGGCGTGGTGGTGATGGAGGAGCATGGCAATCCTGCAGGGCTTCGCCAAGCACCGCGGGAGAGCAGGAGGGAGAGGGGTAGGGCTGCGCCAAAAGAGAGGTGTTCTCCTGTGTTTGCAGCCCCAAATACCTCAAGTATATATAGGGGAAGGGGAGGGGCTGCGCCCCCATCTAGGGTTCCCTCCCCTGGGGTGGCGGCAGCTCTCAAAACCCATCTAGGGTGCGGCCAAGGGGAAAGGAGAGGGGGGCGCCCCTAGGGTGGGCCTTAAGGCCCATCTGGACCTAGGGTTTACCCCCTCCCACTCTCCCTGCGACTTGGGCCTTCGTGGGGGGGCGCACCAGCCCACCTGGAGCTGGTCCCCTCCCACACTTGGCCCACGCAGCCTTCTGGGGCTGGTGGCCCCACCTGGTGGACCCCCGGGACCCTCCAGGTGGTCCCGGTACATTACCGATAGCACCCAAAACTTTTCCGGTCACCAAAACAGGACTTCCCATATATAAATCTTTACCGCCGGACCATTCCGGAACTCCTCGTGACGTCCGGGATCTCATCCGGGACTCCGAACAACATTCGGTAACCACATATATCTATTCCCTATAACCCTAGCGTCATCGAACCTTAAGTGTGTAGACTCTACGGGTTCGGGAACCATGCAGACATGACCGAGTCGTTCTTCGGTCAATAACCAACAGCGGGATCTGGATACCCATGTTGGCTCCCACATGTTCCATGATGATCTCATCAGATGAACCACGATGTCGGGGATTCAATCAATCCCGTATACAATTCCCTTTGTCTATCGGTATGTTACTTGCCCGAGATTCGATCGTCGGTTCCCGATACCTTGTTCAATCTCGTTACCGGCAAGTCTCTTTACTCGTTCCGTAACTCACATCATCCCGTGATCAACTCCTTGGTCACATTGTGCACATTATGATGATGTCCTACCGAGTGGTCCCAGAGATACCTCTCCGTTTACACGGAGTGACAAATCCCAGTCTCAATTCGTGCCAACCCAACAGACACTTTCGGAGATACCTGTAGTGCACCTTTATAGCCACCCAGTTACGTTGTGACGTTTGGTACACCCAAAGCATTCCTACGGTATCCGGGAGTTGCACAATCTCATGGTCTAAGGAAATGATACTGGACATTAGAAAAGCTCTGAGCAAACGAACTATACGATCTTGTGCTAGGCTTAGGATTGGGTCTTGTGCATCACATCATTCTCCTAAAGATGTGATCCCGTTATCAACGACATCCAATGTCCATGGTCAGGAAACCGTAACCATCTATTGATCAACGAGCTAGTCAACTAGAGGCTTACTAGGGACATGGTGTTGTCTATGTATCCACACATGTATCTGAGTTTCCTATCAATACAATTCTAGCATGGATAATAAACGGTTATCATGAACAAGGAAATATAATAATAACCAATTTATTATTGCCTCTAGGGCATATTTCCAACAAATACTTATATCTAATTTGCTGCATCACTCTTTCCTCTTCAAGGGAAAACCAACGCAAGCTCAAGAAGTAGCAGGAAGAATTTCTGGCGCTGTTGCCGGGGAGATCTACGACAAGTCAAGACATACTAAGTACCCATCATAAAAATCTCATCTCTTGCATTACATTATTCGCCATTTGCCTATTGTTTTCCTCTCACCCACTTCTAAAATGATTTTCAAAAAGCTTTGCCTATTTATTCGGCCTTCTTTCGTTTTTATTTTTGTTTGCCCTTATGTCTTACTTGGTTTATTTGCTCGTTTGCTTGGTATAATTGTGTGTTTATTGAAAATCAGAAGGAAAGATCTATGGATCCTCATCCACTTGCTAATCTTTTCAAAAGATCCAATTATGATGAACCAATTGCTAGTGAATTGAGTGCACTAGATTATCTTTATGAGGTTTTGCTTGAAATTCGTGAATATGAAAATTGTGATGAAGTGTTGAAAGAAGAAAATTATAAAGTGAGTCATGATAGTGCCTTGAATGAAAAGCATGATTGCAATGATGTTATTATAAATTCTATTAGTGTCAATTGTGCTAATAATATGCAATACCCTGAGCTTGGGGATGCTAGTTTTGCTATGTCCTCTACTTATTGCAATGATCATGATTAGGGTGATAATGCTTCTTATGATCTTGAAAATTTATTTAAGCCTCATGATGAATATGTTCGCTATAATATTGAAAGTGGGCTTGGAGAAGTAATGACTTTATTTTATGTTGATCCCACTATTTTGGAAGAGTGTCAACTTTGCATGCATGCGGATCATAAAGAGAAAATTTTATGTGATAGCTATATTGTTGAATTTGATTATGATCCTACACTCAATTATTATGAGAGAGGAAAATATGGTTGTGGAAATATTCATGTTACTAAATTACCTCTCGTTATGTTGAGATTGTTATAGTTTCTTTCTTCTCCTTTGCATATGCTAGTTTTTGCTTGCCTTGATAATTTGTTTGCTTAAAAAATGCCTATGCATAGGAAGTATTTTAAGCTTATATGTGTTTGTCACGTGTTTTATGATATTCTCTTTGTGCTTCAATTCTTCTCTTTTATGTGGGCATCATTGAAAGTATCAATGCCTAGCTAAAAGGCTTTAAAGAAAAGCGCTTGTTGGGAGACAACCCAATATTTTTCCTTGCTGTTTTGCAATAAATAATTCATCTAGCCTCTGCTTAGATGTGTTTTTGTGTTTTAATTAGTGTTTTTGCCAAGTAAGACCTTTGGGATAGCTTACAGTGATAGTTGTTTTGATCTTGCTGAAAAATAGAAACTTTTGCGCCCAGGAAAATAATTTTCAGTTTTTTTTACAGAAACGTGCTTTTGATCCGATTCTTTTTGCACAAGATTGGTACATAGAGTTCCCAAGTTGTCCTAATTTTTAAGAATTTTTGGAGTTACAAAAGTATACGAAGTTTTCTGATTACTACAAACTGTTCTGTTTTTGACAGATTCAGTTTTCCATGTGTTGTTTGCTTATTTTGATGAATCTATGGGTAGTATTGGGGGGTATGAACCATGGAAAAGTTGGAATACAGTAGATATTAAACCAATATAAATAAAGAATGAGTTCACAACAGTACCAAAAGTCGTGATTTATTTTCTTATACTAACGGAGCTTATGAGATTGTCTGTTGAGTTTTGTGTTGTGAAGTTTTCAAGTTTTGGGTAAGGATTTGATGGACTATGGAATAAGGAGTGGCAAGAGTCTAAGCTTGGGGATGCCCAAGGCACCCCAAGGTAATATTCAAGGACAACCAAGAGCCTAAGCTTGGGGATGCCCCGGAAGGCATCCCCTCTTTCGTCTTCGTCTATCGGTAACTTTACTTGAGGCTATATTTTTATTCACCACATGATATGTGTTTTGCTTGGAGCATCTTGTATGATATGAGTCTTTTTTTTAGTTCGCCACAACCATCCTTGCTGTAGACACCTTTTGAGAGGGACACACATGAATAGTGATTTATTAGAATACTCTATGTGCTTTACTTATATCTTTTGAGCTACGCAATTTTGCTCTAGTGCTTCACTTATATCTTTTTAGAGCACGGCGATGGCTTTATTTTGTAGAAATTATTGAACTCTCATGCTTCACTTCTATTATTTTGATAGGCATCCAAGAGGGATATAATAAAAACTTTCATATAAAGTGCATTGAATACTATGAGAAGTTTGATTCCTTATGATTGTTTTGAGATATAAAGATGGTGATATTATAGTCATGCTAGTGAGTAATTGTGAATTGGATAAATACTTGTGTTAAGGTTTGTGGTTCCCGTAGCATGCACGTATGGTGAACCGTTATGTAACGAAGTCGGAGCATGATTTATTTATTGATTGGTATCCTTTGTGTGGAGGTCGGGATCGTGCGATGGTTAACTCCTACCAACCCTTCCCTTAGGAGCATGCGCGTAGTACTTTGTTTTGATGACTAATAGATTTTTGCAATAAGTATGTGAGTTCTTTATGACTAATGTTGAGTCCATGGATTATACGCACTCTCACCCTTCCACCATTGCTAGCCTCTACCGTCGCGCAACCTTCGCCGGTGCCATACACCCACCATATACCTTCCTCAAAACAGCCACCATACCTACCTATTATGGCTCTTCCATTGCCATTCTGAGATATATTGCCATGCAACTTTCCACCATTCTGTTTATTATGACACGTTCCATCATTGTCATATTGCTTTGCATGATCATGTAGTTGACATCGTATTTGTGGCAAAGCCACCTTTCATAATTCTTTCATACATGTCACTCTTGAGTCATTGCACATCCCGGTACACCGGAGGCATTCATATAGAGTCATATTTTGTTCTAAGTATTGAGTTGTAATTTTTGAGTTGTAAGTAAATAAAAGTGTGATGATCATCGTTATTAGAGCATTATCCCATGTGAGGAAAGGATGATGGAAGCTATGATTCCCTCACAAGTTGGGATGAGTCTCCGGACTTTATAAAAAATAAAAGAGGCCAAAGAAGCCCAAATAAAAAAAGAGGCCAAAGAAGCCCACCAAAAAAATGAGAGAAAAAGAGAGAAGGGGCAATGTTACTATCCTTTTTCCACACTTGTGCTTCAAAGTAGCACCATGATCTTCATGATAGAGAGTCTCCTATGTTGTCACTTTCATATGCTAGTGGGAATTTTTCATTATAGAACTTGGCTTGTATATTCCAACGATGGGCTTCCTCAAATTGCCCTAGGTCTTCATGAGCAAGCAAGTTGGATGCACACCCACTTAGTTTTCTTTTGAGCTTTCATAAACTTATAGCTCTAGTGCATCCTTTGCATGGCAATCCCTACTCACTCACATTGATATCTATTGATGGGCATCTCCATAGCCCGTTGATACGCCTAGTTGATGTGAGACTATCTCCTTCTTTTTGTCTTCTCCACAACCACCATATTCTATTCCACCTATAGTGTTATGTCCATGGGTCACGCTCATGTATTGTGTGAAAGTTGAAAAGGTTTGAGAATACTAAAGTATGAAACAATTGCTTGGCTGAAACCAGGGTTGTGCATGATTTGAATACTTTGTGTGATGAAGATGGAGCATAGACAGACTATATGATTTTGTAGGGATAACTTTCTTGGGCCATGTTATTTTGAGAAGACATAATTTCTTTATTAGTATGCTTGAAGTATTATTATTTTTATATCAATATTAAAACTTTTGTTTTGAATCTTATGGATTTGAACATTCATGCCACAATAAAAAAATTACATGGATAAATATGTTAGGTAGCATTCCACATCAAAAATTCTATTTTTATTATTTACCTACTCGAGGACGAGAAGGAATTAAGCTTGGGGATGCTTGATACGTCTCCAACGTATCTATAATTTTTTATTGTTCCATGCTATTATATTATCTTTTTTGGATGTTTCATATGCGTTAATATGCTATTTTATATTGTTTTGGGACTAACCTATTAACCTAGAGCCCAGTGCCAGTTTCCGTTTTTCCTTGTTTTTGAGCTTCGCAGAAAAGGAATACCAAACGGAGTCCAAATGGAATAAAACCTTCGCGGTGATTTTTCTTGGACTAGAAGACACCCTAGAGACTTGAAGATCAAGTCAGAAGAGCCATGAGGCGGTGACAAGGGGGGAGGGCGTGCCCCCTGCCTTGTGGGCCACTCGTGACCTCCCTGACCTAATTCTGCCTCCTATATATTTGCAAATATTTCCAAACCACCAGAAGCATCCACGAAAACACTTTTCCACCACTGCAACCTTCTGTTCCCGTGAGATCCCATCTTGGGGCCTTTTCCGGCATCTAGCCGGAGGGGGATTCGATCACAGAGGGCTTCTACATCAACTCTATTGCCCTTCTGATGAAGCATGACTAAGTTACCTCAGACCTATGGGTCCATAGCTAGTAGCTAGATGACTTCTTCTCTCTTTTTGATTCTCAATACCATGTTCTCCTCGATGTTCTTGGAGATATATCCGATGTAATCTGCTTTTGCGGTGTGTTTGTCGAGATCCGATGAATTGTGGATTTATGATCAGCTTATCTATGAATATTATTTGAATCTTCTCCTAATTCTTATATGCATGATTTGATATCTTTGTAATTCTCTTCGAACTGTCGGTTTAGTTTGGCCAACTAGATTGGTTTTTCTTGCAATGGGAGAAGTGCTTAGCTTTGGGTTCAATCTTGCAGTGTCCTCACCCAGTGACAGTAGGGGTAGCGAGGCACGTATTGTATTGTTGCCATCGAGGATAAAAAGATGGGGTTTTCATCATATTGCTTGAGTTAATTCCTCTACATCATGTCATCTTACTTAATGCGCTACTCTGTTCTTATGAACTTAATACTCTAGATGCAGGCAGGAGTCAGTCGATGTGTGGAGTAATAGTAGTAGATGCAGAATCGTTTCGGTCTACTTGACATGGATGTGATGCCTATATTGCATAATCATTGCCTTGGATATCGTCATAACTTTGTGCTTTTCTATCAATCCTATTATTTGCCTTCATGAGAGAAGCCTCTAGTGAAACCTATGGCCCCTGGGTCTATTTTCCATCATATTAGTTTCCGATCTACTACTTTGCAATCTTCTAGTTTCCAATCTATAAACCAGAAAACCCAAAAATATTTACTTTATCTTTTGTTTAGTTTTATCTATATCTATCATATCTCACTTTTGCAAGTGACCGCGGAGGGATTGACAACCCATTTATTGCGTTGGGTGCAAGCTGTTTGATTGTTTGTGCATGTATTGGTGATTTGTGCGTTGCCTCCTACTGGATTGATACCTTGGTTCTCTAACTGAGGGAAATACTTATCTGTACTTTGCTGCATCACCCTTTCCTGTTCAAGGGAAAAACCAACGCAAGCTCAAGAAGTAGCATGGTCGTCTCGCCAACTGTTGCTTCTACAACAATTGCTAACGCATAGCGATAAAGTAAAGAAATTACATGTGTTAAGGCATGTCTCTCTCTAAGTAGTTTTGGTGATTGATGACAATGCTTTTGCGGACTAATCGTGTGCGTTGAGTATTTCAGAGATTCATCCTTTGGCACGAGACGATTCCTTCCCTTCGGAGTTTTAAGCGAAGACGGCGTAGCTCTTTCGTTTCAGTTTTGGTGGACTTGTTTCGTAGGAGTCACCGTGCTATCAAGAGGGGGTCCGCATTGGAAAGGCTAGTGTGGAATCAACACGTACACATCCCCTTTGCACCCACTTAGTCAGGCCGCTTCGATGGAGGATCCCTCGTTGCTTCCTGTGTGAGATATGGTCCCAGCGGTAGTACCTCTCAAGAGCCGCAGGCGGCAGTACCTCTCCACAACGGTAGTACCGCCTAGGGCTCTCAGTCGTAGTACCTCTGTTGTTCTGAGCTTCTACCGCCTCGACTCGAGGGTGTCACGTCTCATGTCGGGTTTTGCGGCACTGGCAGCGGTAGTACCGCCCTACCTTCGCTGCTAGTACCGCCCTGGGTCCATATCTTGCTCCGCCTCTGGTCACCCTATGCCTACACGGTAGTACTGCGTAGGGGAGCGGTAGTACCGCTGCCCCCAGCGGTAGTACCGCTCTGTGCGGGGCTGAATGGGGGGTAACGGTTGGATTTGTCCCCCCCCCTATAAAAGGGGGTCTTCTTCTCCAAGTTGACTAACCTCTTTTCCCCCAAGCTCCATTGTTGCTCCAAAGCTCATTTTCGGCCGATCTCTCTCCCTAGCCAATCAAACTTGTTAATTCTTTAGGGATTGGTTGAGAAGGCTCGGATCTACACTTCCAACAAGAGAAATTTGATTCCCCCCACTAATCCCTTGCGGATCCTGTTACTCTTGGGTGTTTGAGCACCCTAGACGGTTGAGGTCACCTCGAAGCCATATTCCATTGTGGTGAAGCTCCGTGGTTTTGTTGGGAGCCTCCAATTCGGTTGTGGAGAGATCCCCAACCTTGTTTGTAAAGGTTCGGTCGCCGCCTTCAAGGACACTAATAGTGGAATCACAGCATCTCGCATTGTGTGAGGGCGTGAGGAGAATATGGTGGCCCTAGTGGCTTCTTTGGGAGCATTGTGCCTCCACACCGCTCCAACGGAGACGTACTTCCTCTCAAAGGGAAGGAGCTTCGGTAACACATCCTCGTCTTCACCGGCTCCACTCTTGGTTATCCCTTACCTTTACTTGTGCAAGCTTATATTGTGTTGTATCCCTTGCTTGCTCGTGTGCTTGTTGTTGTTGCATCATATAGATTGCTCACCTAGTTGCATATCTAGACAACCTACTTTGATGCAAAGTTTTAATTGGTAAAGAAAATCTAAAAATTGTTAGTTGCCTATTGTAACATCCCAAATTTTTCAATTTGGAATGTTATACATAGATCATCATTGCATATCATGTTTTATTGCATTTTGACAAATACTCGATAAATCCTAAGCAACTCAAGGACCCTCGGAGAGAGTTGGGGATTTTCTCGAATTTTCTTATTTGATTTTTCAAACGAGGATTGGGATTTTAATTATTTTTCTCTCCGGAAAAATATTTCATCTTTAAATAAACGAGAGGAGAAAATATGACTTCTCCAAAAACATTGAAATACTGGAGGAAAAATGTTAAAAACATTATTTGGAATTTATTGGATTTTATTTGCAATTTTTATTGCACTTAAAAATATGCATGTTTTCAAAATATTTATTTTTGATTTTAAAAATGTTCACCCTATTCTAGATGTTCTAACTAGACGGGGAAAATTTATTTCATATTTTTCTGATTTTTATTTATTTTCTATGCAATATTTTCCGCAGAACATATTTAAAAAAAATACCGCGCCGGCTGGGCCGAGCCCAACCGAGCCCGCCCGCGCTCTCCTTCTTCCCCACGCCGCCGGAGTCCGGCCACGCCACGGCGCCCGCCGCCGCCTCGGTGCCCCCTTCCCCAAGCCTCTAGCCCCCCCTCCATATATACCCCGCCCCCCCCTCCGTTTTTCGCCACACCGCCGCCGTAGGAGCCGCCGCCGCCGCCGCATCCCGCGCCCGCCGCCTTTGCCTTTGCCTCGCCGCCCGCCCGCCCCTCGCCCGCCGGAGCCGCCCGCCCCTCGCCCGCCGGAGCCGCCCCCGAGCCCCGCACCCCCGCCGCCCTCGCGCCAAGCCCGCACCCCGCCGGAGCCCCTCGCCGGAGCGAGCCCGACGAGGTACTGCCCGTTCGTGTTGACCGGTTTTTGAAAAAAAAACCTTTTGTTTAAAAAAAACCTAGATCGGTTTTTTTCGGTTTTCTTATTTCGCGAGCGTTCACCGAACCGTTCGTTTTAACGAACGCGTTCGTCGGTTTTTCTCTGATAACGAACGTCCGTTCTTTAACCGTTCGTCCGTTTTTCTTTTCGTCGGATTTTCCCGTTATTTTCTCAGATTCGATTTCTGATCGAAACTTCGAATCTGTTTAACTTTTCGCTCGTTTATCGGAATCAGGTGATTCAAGCGCCTAGAGTTTCGTCTCGAAATTCTCTTTCCGTTTAATCTACTCAAACAAGTTTTTGCTACAGTAAAATTTGACCTAGATCCAGATTAGCAAACGAAGTTTCTTTCTTTCGCCGTTTGACTTTCGTTGCTTCTTTCGAGTTGATTCTTTTTGCAAACCGGAGTTCTTAAGTTGAACTTTCTGGTTGGATCTTTCTTTTGAGTTTTACCTGTGCATTAGATGAGTACTGATTGTATGCTTGTTTGTTTGCGATAGAGTACCCGGAGTGTGCCGCTTGTTACTTCGACTCGCTAGGTTTTGCGGATCATCAGCAAGGCAAGTAACACTTTGATCATACCCCGTTCATACCCAGTTTTATTGCATTAGATCTATTTCCTCAAACACATTGCATGATTAGGATCTAATTAAACTGTGGGTATTGGGAAGTAGTTGAGGTAGTACCTATTACCTGTTTCTTATCAAACCCTTGGGAGTTACTTCTACGTTGCTTTTATTATTGCCATGCTATGCTCGTAGACGTGGATTGGGTTTGAGAGATATTCATGACAGATGTGAGTGTTTAATAATGGTTTAACTTAAGGTGGCAACTAAAACTCACATCTGGGTGGATTGAGACACCTGGAGAACCCAGTGTTGTCTGTATGTATAAGGTCCGCCACCCAGGCTCAAAGGGATCATAAGATTGTTCATGCTAGAAACTTCCGTGTGCAGCCGCAAGCTATTATGGGCTCTAGCATAGCTGAGTAGGTTACAGGATCTCTTGAAGAGGTGGACTAGCAGATGTAGGGGAAAGTAGGTGTACCGGTCCATCCAGAGTAGAGAGTGACTGTTTCTGAAAGACTGTGTCTCGGTCATCCGTTTCTCAAACATCATGTAGTGCGAGAATCAAGCGGAGGCGATCGAGTCTTGTGGGAAAAGTGCACAAACCTCTGCAGAGTGTACAAACTGATCATGATTAGCCGTGTCCCCGGTTATGGACAACTTGAGTATCTAGTACCTGGATTATCATTTGAATCTCATCACCGTGATACTTATAATTAATTTTGTTGGGTTAATGATGTTACTTAATTGGGATTGAGTTGGAGGTACCTTCTCAATGTTTCAACCACCATGATAGTTAAATAAAATTTATTCCTTTGTAGTAGGATAAAATTGGCTTTTCGCAAAACTGTAACCATAGAGCTTTCCACCAGCCATATATGCATATAGTATAGCATTATCATTGTTCATTGCTCTCTATGTGTTGCTTTGCCAGCATATTCTATGTGCTGACCCGTTTCGGGCTGCAACGTTTCATGTTGCAGACTTTTCAGACGACGAGTAAGGTGCCTTAGGTCGTGGTCTTATACTCAGTGATGCCGCTGGAGTTGATGGACTCACTTATCTTCCAAGTCTTCCGCTGTTATCGTTATTAGATGGCCTTAAGCCATGTTTATTATACTTAATCTCTTCGGAGATATTCGATGTAATAAGTGTGTGATTGCTACTCTGTTATAAATCCTCCATTTGTACTGTGCGTGTCAGCATTACTGATCCAGGGATGACACTGGTGCACAGCAACACATGCCATTTGAGGTCTGGTCGCTACAAAGTTGGTATCAGAGCACACGCTGACTATAGGACACGACCACTAAGCTTAAGCCCTAGAAAAAAACTTCTCTCTTCTCATTTCTGACCCCTCTCCACCTTCTACTCTTTTAGGAATGGCGAATGCAAGGAGCAAGTTCATGCAACCGGATGAAGACACGCCTTTTGGACGACATTTGAAGGAAGTCACCAAGTACTTGAACATTGGAATACCAAGCGTCACCGGAACCTGCAACGCTACATTACCTGAAGAGGAGAGCTGGAAGATTCAAGTTATCATTCCAGGAAGGATGTTGAGTGCCATGAGATTGGTTTTCGAAGCACCAACTTGGAGCTTAGGGAAGAGCATGGCCGCACATATCGTCATGGGACGCATTAGAGAAGTCTATCACCAGGAGCTTAAGGATACAATTTATCAAATTTGTGGACGTCGAGACGCGCAATGGGAGATGATCAAGACCAAGAAGGATGGATCAATTGCAGCTTTCATCCAGGAGCAGAACCAACATATTCATCGCCAGGAAAACCAGATATGCACGGACAAGGAAGAACTGAAGAAGGCATTCACGAAGATCAAGGAACTCCAAGAAGAACTCAAGACTACACGCGAAGATTATCTGGAGGAAATCAACGCACTAGTCGGGAAGATTGACGACTTGGAGAATAAGATTGGATCATTCGTGGGAAATCCAGTGCCAAAAGCAGAAGTCGACGAATGCACTTGTCCGGATAACTACATCATCATCGACGACACCGACTCGGAACCAAGTGAAGAGGAATGGATTGATGAAGCTGGAGCAGATATCATGGAGTCTTCAACAGATCAGAATTTTTAGTAGACTACCATATCAGTAGTAGTTTTCCCCCATTTAGTAGTATAGTTCAAGCACTTTGTAACGCTAGTTAGATCGATTGTTTTGCCTTGTTTGGATTGATTGAGTGATATTGATTGAATTTGTCTCATGAGCATATGGGTAGTGTTTTCTCTCTAGACCTCATTCTATTCTTAATTCTCATCTTTTCTAAACCTATCAGATGCCTCCGAGACGCGACACCGGATTTGTTTTCCCGCCAGAGATCACCCAGTTGATTCAGCAACAGAATGCCTTGATGCAAGTGTTAGTTCAGAACCAAGGCAACAACAACAACAACCCACCGCCACCACCACCTGTTGACCACTTAGCCCGTTTCTTAAGGCTAAACCCGCCGGTGTTTTCCAGTAGCACCGAGCCGATTATGGCAGATGATTGGCTCCGCAAAGTTGGAAGGGAGTTGACCACTGCAGGATGCACAGATGCGGAAAGAGTGCGTTTTGCCGCACATCAGCTTGATGGACCCGCAGCATCATGGTGGGAGAATTATACAGCCACGCACCCTATTGACACTGTCACATGGGACCAGTTTCAGCAAGCTTTCCGTACAGCTCATGTTTCAGCAGGAGCTATGGCTATGAAGAAGCGTGAGTTTCGCAACCTACGCCAAGGAGGACGCACCGTAGGCCAGTATGTGGAAGATTTCAGTAAGTTAGCACGTTATGCACCAGATGACGTTGCTACGGATGCTGCCAAGCAGGAGAAGTTTCTGGAAGGATTGAATGATGAGCTGAGTATGCAGTTGATGGTAGCAACTTTCAACAACTACCAGGAGCTGGTAGACAGAGCTCTCATGATTGAAGGGAAGCAACAGCAGATTGAAAACCGCAAGAGGAAGTATGGACAAGGGAAGTATAATTCTGGAGCCCAGCAGAAGCCACGATTTACCCCGAAGCCGGGAGGACTGTTTCAGCATACCCATGGAGGAGGTAGTTCGCACAACCATAATGGCTCCAAGAATGGTAATGGGAATGGAGGAGGAAACGGACAGAACCGCACCAACCCATCTACCCCAACCGAGAGAGTCAACCAGGTTTTGGAGGACATGTTGAGAGCATGTGCGCTAGATTATGGATCAAGTTGGGACGACAATTTGCCATATGCGGAGTTTTCTTATAACAACAGTTATCAAACCAGTTTGAAGATGGCCCCTTTCGAAGCTTTGTACGGAAGGAGGTGTAGAACACCGTTGTTATGGGACGAAGTTGGAGACCGTCAGTTGTTTGGACCAGATCTGATTAAGGAGTCTGAACAGAAAGTGAAGTTGATTCGCGATAGGCTCAAGGTAGCCCAATCCAGGCAGAAGAGTTATGCTGATTCTAAACGCAAGAAGACAGTTCACGAAATCGGAGACAGAGTGTATCTTCCAGTATCACCCCTTTGAGGAGTGAAACGCTTTGGAGTTAAGGGAAAGTTAGCGCCTCGTTTTATTGGACCATATAGAGTGTTGGAACGTATGGGAGAAGTTGCCTACAAGCTGGAATTGCCCGAAGGATTGTCTGAAGTACATGATGTATTTCACGTTTCGCAGTTGAAGAAGTGCCACGCAGAGATGGCTGAGATACCACTGAGAGATACTGTGCCACTGGAAGCGATACAGTTGGAAAGTGATTTGACTTATGAGGAGAAGCCAGTTAAGATTCTCGAGTATGCCAGCCGAGTTACCCGCAGCAAAGTTATCAAGTTTTGCAAAGTTCAGTGGAGTCGCCACACAGAAGATGAGGCCACCTGGGAGCGAGAGGAAGATCTACGGAAAAACCACTCCAACCTATTTTCTAGCCAACCCGAATCTCGAGGGCGAGATTCATCTTAAGGGGGGTAGGTTTGTAACATCCCAAATTTTTCAATTTGGAATGTTATACATAGATCATCATTGCATATCATGTTTTATTGCATTTTGACAAATCCTCGATAAATCCTAAGCAACTCAAGGACCCTCGGAGAGAGTTGGGGATTTTCTCGAATTTTCTTATTTGATTTTTCAAACGAGGATTTGGATTTTTTATTATTTTTCTCTCCGGAAAAATATTTCAGTTTATAAATAAGCGAGAGGAGAAAATATGACTTCTCCAAAAACATTGAAATACTGGAGGAAAAATGTTAAAAACATTATTTGGAATTTATTGGATTTTATTTGCAATTTTTATTGCATTTAAAAATATACATGTTTTCAAAATATTTATTTTTGATTTTAAAAATGTTCATCCTATTCTAGATTTTCTAACTAGATGGGGAAATTTTATTTCATATTTTTTTGATTTTTATTTATTTTTCTACGCAATATTTTCCGCGGAACATATTTAAAAAAATATATACCGCGCCGGCTGGGCCGAGCCCAACCGAGCCCGCCCGCGCTCTCCTTCTTCCCCACGCCGCCGGAGTCCGGCCACGCCACGGCGCCCGCCGCCGCCTCGGTGCCCCCTTCCCCAAGCCTCTAGCCCCCCTCCATATATACCCTGCCCCCCCTCCGTTTTTCGCCACACCGCCACCGTAGGAGCCGCCGCCGCCGCCGCCGCATCCCGCGCCCACCGCCGCCGCCTTTGCCTCGCCGCCCGCCCGCTGAAGCCGCCCGCCCCTCGCCCGCCGGAGCCGGCCCCGAGCCCCGCACCCCCGCCGCCCTCGCGCCAAGCCCGCACCCCGCCGGAGCCCCTCGCCGGAGCGAGCCCGACGAGGTACTGCCCGTTCGTGTTGACCGGTTTTGAAAAAAAAACCTTTTGTTTAAAAAAAACCTAAATCGGTTTTTTTTTTGTTTTCTTATTTCGCGAGCGTTCACCGAACCGTTCGTTTTAACGAACGCGTTCGTCAGTTTTTCTCTGTTAACGAACGTCCGTTCTTTAACCGTTCGTCCGTTTTTCTTTTCGTCGGATTTTCCCGTTATTTTCTCAGATTCGATTTCTGATCGAAACTTCGAATCTGTTTAACTTTTCGCTCGTTTATCGGAATCAGGTGATTCAAGCGCCTAGAGTTTCGTCTCGAAATTCTCTTTACGTTTAATCTACTCAAACAAGTTTTTGCTACAGTAAAATTTGACCTAGATCCAGATTAGCAAACGAAGTTTCTTTCTTTCGCCGTTTGACTTTCGTTGCTTCTTTCGAGTTGATTCTTTTTGCAAACCGGAGTTCTTAAGTTGAAATTTCTGGTTGGATCTTTCTTTTGAGTTTTACCTGTGCATTAGATGAGTACTGATTGTATGCTTGTTTGTTTGCGATAGAGTACCCGGAGTGTGCCGCTTGTTACTTCGACTCGCTAGGTTTTGCGGATCATCAGCAAGGCAAGTAACACTTTGATCATACCTCGTTCATACCCAGTTTTATTGCATTAGATCTATTTCCTCAAACACATTGCATGAATAGGATCTAATTAAATTGTGGGTATTGGGAAGTAGTTGAGGTAGTACCTATTACCTGTTTTCTTATCAAACCCTTGGGAGTTACCTCTACGTTGCTTTTATTATTGCCGTGCTATGCTCGTAGACGTGGATTGGGTTTGAGAGATATTCATGACAGATGTGAGTGTTTAATAATGGTTTAACTTAAGGTGGCAACTAAAACTCACATCTGGGTGGATTGAGACACCTGGAGAACCCAGTGTTGTCTGTATGTATAAGGTCCGCCACCCAGGCTCAAAGGGATCATAAGATTGTTCATGCTAGAAACTTCCGTGTGCAGCCGCAAGCTATTATGGGCTCTAGCATAGCTGAGTAGGTTACAGGATCTCTTGAAGAGGTGGACTAGCAGATGTAGGGAAAGTAGGTGTACCGGTCCATCCAGAGTAGAGAGTGACTGTTTCTGAAAGACTGTGTCTCGGTCATCCGTTTCTCAAACATCATGTAGTGCGAGAATCAAGCGGAGGCGATCGAGTCTTGTGGGAAAAGTGCACAAACCTCTGCAGAGTGTACAAACTGATCATGATTAGCCGTGTCCCCGGTTATGGACAACTTGAGTATCTAGTACCTGGATTATCATTTGAATCTCATCATCGTGATACTTATAATTAATTTTGTTGGGTTAATGATGTTACTTAATTGGGATTGAGTTGGAGGTACCTTCTCAATGTTTCAACCACCATGATAGTTAAATAAAATTTATTCCTTTGTAGTAGGATAAAATTGGCTTTTCGCAAAAACTGTAACCATAGAGCTTTCCACCAGCCATATATGCATATAGTATAGCCTTATCATTGTTCATTGCTCTCTATGTGTTGCCTTGCCAGCATATTCTATGTGCTGACCCGTTTCGGGCTGCAACGTTTCATGTTGCAGACTTTTCAGACGACGAGTAAGGTGCCTTAGGTCGTGGTCTTATACTCAGTGATGCCGCTGGAGTTGATGGACTCACTTATCTTCCAAGTCTTCCGCTGTTATCGTTATTAGATGGCCTTAAGCCATGTTTATTATACTTAATCTCTTCGGAGATATTCGATGTAATAAGTGTGTGATTGCTACTCTGTTTATAAATCCTCCATTTGTACTGTGCGTGTCAGCATTACTGATCCAGGGATGACACTGGTGCACAGCAGCACAGGCCATTTGAGGTCTGGTCGCTACAGCTATTCACCCTCCCCCCTCTAGTCAACTATATTGATCCTTTCAATTGGTATCAGAGCCTCGTCTCTTTATTAAGGACTTTGTCGTCCGAAGAGTATGGTTGACACTTTAGACGGTGGGGAGGAGCACTCCGGTGTGAATCCGTTCTCGTCTACGGCCGATGGGGGAACCGCGATCTCTCGTGAGGAGTTCAATGTGGCTTTGGACACATTGAAACCTCCATGATGACCGAGGTTGAAAGAATTTTTAACAAGTTCTTAGAAGGCCTTAAATTATCCACCGCACCAACGAAAGTGGGTGATCCCGCTAACAAGGTGATGGATGCTAACTCCGACTACGGGGAAGCTACTACTGACAATGTTCCTTCATCTAGTTGTAGAAATGGTAGTGGCATCTTTTCCCATGTTGAACCTCCTCTTACTTATGGAAGACCGGTTCCCTCCACTCATTTAAATCATGCTGGTTCTCCTCCTAAGATTGTGAAAAATGAGGATTTTGACTCTTGGGTCTATCGCTTTAAACGTCATTTAAATCATGTTAATACTAATCTTTGGAGAATCATTGAGCAAGGTTTCTATTCGCATGACCCAAGAAACTTCACCCATAGAGAAGCCGCGGATCATCAATTCAACGAGAATGCTCTCTTCATCATCCAAGATACAATTCCATCCAAAGATATTGCTCATCTCTGACCGTTCACCGTGGCCAAGGAAGCATGGCACCATGTTGTTTCCCTTTACAAGGGAAGTGAAAGCATACAACGCTCCAACTATGAAGTGTGCAAGATGAAGCCGATGAGTTTGCAATGAATGAAGATGAAGAAACTCGTGAGCTTTACCGGAGATTAACCACTCTCGCGGTCTCACACCGAGATCATGGGAGCAAGGATACGGATGACAATTGGATCAAGCGCAAGGTCCTCAAGGCCATGATGCCTTACCACAAGGCCATGTACTCCGTCATCCGTCAAAGGCCGGACTTCCACACTTTGTCCTCAAGTGAAGTGTTGGATGAGTTTGTGGCAATGAGGATCTTGGACAAGACCGCCGACAATGTGGTGTTGCGTTCTCAAAGAGCAAAGAAGCCCAACCTTGCCTTGAAGGCCATGGCTAGTGTGGAAGAATAGGAAGAAGAGGAGAGCAACCCCGAAGATACAAAATATGCTTATCATGAGCACATGCTCTCGCTTCAAGGCAATTTTGGAGCAAGAAGAACACAAGGCCCAACTTCAACAAGAGCAACTCGAGTGGCGCGAAGGGAAAGCAATGTGTGAGGGCTTGCTATAATTGTGGCAATGTGAGCCACTTTGTTGCGGAATGCCCATATGAGAAGAGGGAAGACAATGGTGGCAAGCTCATCCGAAAAGACAAGGCCAACTCCCTCCCCAACAAGAGCAACTTCACCAAGAAGACTCCTCCCAAGGGGTTGGTGGCACAAGAAGAGTACAATGAGGATGATGATGATGATGATGAAGACGGTGAGTCGGTTGCCATGGCCTCCGTTGCCATTGCGACAACTCCACGGGTGTCCCTCTTCGACTCACCCAATGAGAACATCACCGCCAAGTGCCTCATGGCTAAAGCCACCAACAAGGTAACCCCCAACATCAAAACTACCATCATTACTAATCCTTCTTTAATGGATTGCATTGATGAAAGTGAGGGGTCTAATGAGGAGGAAAATGAATTTGAGTCTTTTATGAGTAAGCTCAAGGGTAAATCCAAGAAGCACTTTGTTGCTCGCTTGGAACAACTTGGTGAAGCCAATGACATGATCGAGGCTCACGAAGAAACCATCTCTAAGATGGAGGGGCATAGTCGTGACTATGCCGATGAGATATCGGATCTCTCTAATGCGCTTGAGGAAGAGTGCGGTCATCGTTTGGCTCTTGAGGAGTCACACAATGATGACCATGCTAAATTAAAGAAAGATCTTGATCATGCTCTTGTTGTATCTCGTGTGCTAAATTCCGAGAAGGCCAAACTTGGGGTTGATCTTGCTAGACTCAAGCAGGAGTTTGATATACTTTACAAGGCTCACAAGGCCCTGAAGGGTACTCATGCTAGCCTTAAAGAATCTCATGATCAACTCCAAGTGAAGCTAACCAAGGAGAAAGTCACTTTTCCTCATATGGTTTTAATTGATAATGCAAATGCTACTAACCCATGTTGTGAGCATGTGCGTCTTGTGGAGGAGAATGAAAAGTTGAAGGAGCAACTTGAGAAAGGCCTTGTGTATTGCATACAAGGTGAGAAGAACCTCAGCGACCTTTTGAGCAATCAAAAGGAAGTTGTGGCCAAGGAGGAATCGGGTTCGCACCCAAGTCCAAGAACAAGAAGAAGAATGACAAGGCCAAATAACCTCCTCCTCTCAAGCAAACTTTTGTGAAGGCGGGAGAGGGTGCTTCTAAGGAGAACAAGAACAATGTGAAGGGTGGTGGTGTCAAGAAGGGCAATGCCACCCCTTTCAACAAAGTCGGCGACTTTGACCCTTCATATGTGTTATGCCGTGCTAGTGATGGGCATGTTTATGCTAAATTTGTTGGCTCTCCTTATGAGTACATTGAATGGTCTATTTTGGTTCCTAAGACCCTTGTTACTAACATCAAAGGACCCATTACAAAATGGGTACCGAAAACCAAGCATTGATCTCTTATAGGTGTTTGCTTCCAGTGGGGGATCATGGTTGCTCGATAGTGGAGCCACAAATCATATGACCGGAAGCAAGGACTTGGTGGTGGAAGTGCACAAGATTCCATCTATGCCCACCAATGTCGAGTGGGGTGATGCCTCATCTTCTAAGGTATTGGGACTTGGCAAGGTTGTCATTCCTCATGATTTCACGATCGAGAAGGTCATGCTTGTTGAGTCCCTTGCATACAATTTACTTTCTGTTCGTCAACTTGCACTCATGGGTTTTTCCACTTTCTTTGATATTGATACCGTGGCCCTCTTGTGGAGCAAGACTCTTAAAGTAGCCTTTGTTGGGCATGTCGAGAATGGTCTCCATGTGATTAACTTTTCGGAGCGACCCACTAAGACCGCGACATGCCTAATGGTTAAAGTTGACGTGGGATGGCTTTGGCATCGCCGTTTAGCCCATGTCAATATGAGATCTTTGCAAAGTCTTCTCAAGGGGGACCATGTCTGTGGACTAACAAATGTTAGTTTTTCCAAAGATAGCTACATGAGAAGGCTCACCCACCCACGACTATCATTTACTCGAAGAGGCCTTTGGAGCTCCTTCACTTGGATCTCTTTGGGCCTCCATCCTTTGATAGTCTTGGGGGTAGAAAGTATTGCTTGGTGATTGTGGATGATTATTCAAGGTACACTTGGGTATACTTCTTCAAGAGGAAGTGTGATACCCAACAAACCGTCATTGACTTTGTGAATGAAGCTCAACGCCAACACAATGCAAAGATCTTGACGATAAGAAGTGACAACGGCGCCGAGTTCAAGAACTACACCTTGGATGAGTTTCTTAGTGATGAGGGGATCAAGCATCAATGTTCCGCACCCTACACCCCTCAACAAAATGGTGTAGTGGAGAGGAAGAACCGGACGTTGATGGATGCGGCAAGGACCATGATGGTGGAGTTCAAGTATCCATACAACTTTTGGGCCGAAGCCATCAACACCGCGTGTCATGCATCCAATCGGCTCTATCTCCGCAAAGGCTTGAACAAGACTCCATATGAGATACTCACCGGTAACAAGCCCAACCTCGAGTACTTCCGGGTGTTCGGGTGTAAGTGTTTCATTCTCAAGAAAGGTGTTTGTTTGTCTAAATTCGAGGCTAGAGCTTATGAGGGCATATTTGTTGGTTATGCTACAAACTCTCATGCTTACCGTGTCCTCAATAAGTCCACGGGACTTATTGAGGAGACGTGTAACGTGGAGTTTGATGAGAATAACAGCTCCCAAGTGGAGCAAAGTGGTACTTGTGATGTAGGTGATGAAATTCCTCCCCAAGCCATAAGAAGAATGGGTATTGGTCATATCCTACCCATTGAGGAACCCCTTGTGGCCGAAGGAGAAGGACAATGTTCCACTCAAATGGAACCATCACCAACCCAAGACCCACACGCTTCCGAAGAACAAAGTGAAGGCCCTCAACCACTCAAACAAGATCAAGGGCAAGATCAACCACAAGATGGTGGTTAACCACCAAGTGATGCCCAAGGTCAACTTCTCACCACCGAGCAAGTTCAAGGTCAAGAGCAAGCTCAAGATCAAGAACAAGCTCAAGACGCGCTCAAGATGATCAAGCTACCGCTCCTCAACTCACTCCTGAGGAGGATTTGGAGCGTCGTGCCGCGGAGATTGCATCCAAGCTCACTACCAAGGGTCATCTCATGACTAATATGCTTGGAAGCTAACTTCAATCTTGTGGGCTTTTCAGACTCGGATTGGGCGGGAGACAAAGTGGATAGGAAGTCCACTTCTGGAGGGTGCCAATTCCTTGGTTGCTCTTTTGTGAGTTGGTCTTGCAAGAAGCAAAGTTGTGTGTCTCTCTCGTCCACCAAAGCGGAGTATGTGGCGGCCGGTAGTTGTTGTGCACAACTTATATGGATGAGGCAAACTTTAAAGGATTACAGTGTCATTTGTGACAAAGTGCCTCTTTGGTGTGACAATGAAAGTGCCATCAAGATTTCTCTCAACCCGGTGCAACACTTCAAGACGAAGCATATTGAGATTCGGTATCATTTCATCTGGGATCACAGTAGGCGAGGGGAGATTGAGCTCAACTATGTCAACACCCATGATAACCTTGCAGATATCTTCACGAAGCCCTTGGATGAAGCAATATTTCGTGAGTTAAGGCATGAGCTAAATATCAGTGATTCGAGCAATGTGGCTTGAACCTTTGCACATCCCACCATAGTCATCGTGATGTCTTGTTTAGGTGTAGGCATGGACATAGGGGGAGTGTTGTTCTCTCAATGAACTCTCCCTCCCCCCATTATGCATAAATTGATCAAGTCATTCACATTAGCCATTTTTAATGGTACTTGTTCTTCAAAGATGAGTGTTGGTCATGGGCCCAAGGTTAAAATCTTCGCGGTGCCATACCTCTTGACTCAAACATAGGTGGCCTCGGCCACCGCTCTCTCTTGGAGAGGTGCGTGTTTCTTGTCCTCTCGCTGGTGTTTTTGTTGCCTTTGTGTTTGCTTTCTCGTCCTTTTTCTTTTTTGAGCTAAGCCATTTTTAATGTCTAGTCTTCAAGTCTTGGCTGGGCGGTACTACCGCTAGGGGTGCGCGGTACTACCGCTTGTGAGTAACAAGCTGTACTAGTGCCCGCCCGAGCGGTACTACCGCTGCGGGGCGGGACTAGGGGGTTATGTCGGGGCAGGGGGAGTTTTCTTCTCCCCCACACCCATTTGCACTACCCACTCGTCCTCCTCGTTTCTCCAGCGCCGACTCACCGTGGGAGGGCTCCGGCAGGCCGCCGTCTCCGGGCCATCCCTCTCCATTTCCTTCGGTGGAATCGATCCCCACCCCGTCCTCTTGCCATGGATGCCGGTATTGCCCCCGTTCCCCTTCTCTTTGTGCCTAGGTTTGAAATCTAGTCTTTAGGGGCAATAGTTGATTCATCTCTCGATTTTTGGCTAAATCAAGGCTTGAGTAGGTTGGAGAAGGCGTCTAGACTGTTTGGATTGATATTTGGTAGGGTTATTTTTGAATTTGGCATCCCGATAGTGCCAGATTTGGCCACGGCAGTAGGGAACCACCGTTCCCCCGCCTGGAGCGGTACTACCGCTAGTGCGGCACTACCGCTTACTAATCGCGGTACTACCGCCGGATGCCCACTTCCATCATACTCTTACCAAATTTCGATCCATGTTGTTTTGTTTGGTGGCTTATGCTCGTTCTCTTGTGTTGTTTCTTGTGCCCTTGTGTTTGGTTCCAGGTGATGGCCCTTCTGAGCACCATGTCTGCCGTGTCAACCCCGGGCGCTCAACTCCAAAGCGCTATCGCACCTCTGAGATAGCGGCTGCCTCCTCAAGTGTTCCTCCACCTACTCGGCACAAGACGACTATTGCACACAAGCCAAAGCTTAGGAGCAAGACTGTGATAGAAATGAATGCCAAGGAGTTCTGGGAAAGGCGTCGGTGCAACCCCTATGCGGAAGATCAAGAACCCACTTTAGTCAACCGCCCGTTCTAGAACCGCTTTCAGTTTTCCATCTACTTTGATGTGATCAGGTTGAAGAAGAATCTCTATGTTGATGTTCGCTCCATCGACACTGACCATATGGAGCATGATCCTTCCTACTTTGTCGAAGCCCTTGAGATGTGTTCTCAGCTGAACATTCTCAGGATCATGCAGTTCAACAAGGACTTTGATGCTGATTTGGTGGCTCAGTTTTATGCCACGGTCCATCTTCGAACAGATGAGGAGAGAACTCTGACATGGATGACAAATGGCAAGCTGCTTTTTGTCAAGTGAAGGCGTTCATGGAGTTACTTCGAGTCGAAGATCACGGATTTGAGAACCCAGTTGGCTTTCGCCCTCATTGCAATGCAACTTCCACTCACAAGCAATCTCTCTGGCCATACTGTACGTTGAAGATTAACCCCGAGACTCAGAAGGAGACCTATGAGCTGCCTGCTTTTCTGGACATACTCCATCGCATCTTCAGAGAGACCCTCTTTCCTCGCATTGGGAACTTGGATATGGTTCACTCTTTTCTAGTGGACATGCTTCTTTTCTGCCAGCATGAGAAGGAAAAGAACACTGGAGAATCCTTGGATATCTCTCATGTCATGTGGTCTGAACTGGTCTCCACCATCTCTGAGCGCAAGTGCCCTAACTATGGACCGTTTATCATGTTGCTCATTGAGAAGGTATGGGCGCGCGTTTATCCTAATGTTGTGCTGGAGACTAGTGAGTTAGTCTCTCATGAGATCAAGCGTCTGAGGAAGAAGAAGAACTGGGCCACATCGGCTTCGAGGTCTGGGATTCCACCTGGAGCTGCTGACATGGAGACAGAGGTTGAGGCTGATGCTGACGATGATGCGGATTATGAGCCCTCAAGAGTGGAGCCCTCATGGGCAAAGAAGATCAAGCGCAAGATGAAGAAACTCTTCTACATGGAGTCTCATGGACAGTACATGGCTCATGTGTATGAGAAGAAGGCTAGGAGCCGTCACAAGGAGCTCAGGCGTCAGTTGGGTGTAACCGTTGCCAGCGGATCTCAGGGAAAGATCACCAATGAGGAGGAGTGGGTTCAGCAGCACTGCCCGTGGACCGATTCAGACACCGAGCAGTTTCCTGCCGATGATGGCGGTGCAGACCATCCCGCTGGGATGTGATGATGGAGATCCTCAATTTGCTATCACCTGGAGCCGTAGCAGCGCTCTTTGCCTTTTTGGTGTCTCGATGCCAAAGGGGGAGAGAGTTTAGGGATTTGTCATTGACGAGTTGCGAGCGTGTGTTTGTGTGGCTTGTTTGCCTTGCCTTTCTTTCTCGCAAACTCTTTTCTCGTCTTTTGCTTCTATTTGGTTTGTGCTTGTGAGACCTGGTTCCCTATCATATGGTGTGAGACATATGCTACCTTTTCCTTCTATTATCTATGTCTGTCGAGTACTTTGGTAGTATGTGAGTTGCATGCTTATCCTGTTATATACCTTGCTCACACCTACTCTACCGCATCCGAGCTATATTTGTACCATTACTTATTGCTTATGCTGTCAGACTATAAAATATAGGGGGAGTGTTGATCCTAATGTGTGTGCCTTGCATTCCAAAGGCACCTCCAATTAGGTGCACACATTCAGGGGGAGCCTCGTCTATATTTTGTAGTTCTAGGATTCGTTTACTTTCATATCTTACCTTTGTGCAAATCCCGGGTTGTCATCAATCCACCAAAAAGGGGGAGATTGTTAAGCATGTCTCCCTCTAAGTAGTTTTGGTGATTGATGACAACGCTTTTGCGGACTAATCGTGTGCGTTGAGTATTTCAGAGATTCATCCTTTGGCACGAGACGATTCCTTCCCTTCAGAGTTTTAAGCAAAGACGGTGTAGCTCTCACTACAAAAAAAAAGACACATCCTGACATTTTGGGCCGAACGAATTTTTTTGTCATACTTATGACACTTCTATGACGATAATTGTGACAAAACCCGGTATCATCATAGATATGGTGGGGTCCTACTTCTATGACAAAAAATCATGACAGAAAATGGGCTTTTCGTCCTGGGCGGGCCGGAGACGCAGCTGCATGACATTCTTTGGGCCGTCCATGACGGAAAAAACATGGTAGAAGCGAGGGCGAGGAAAATATCGGGGTGTTCCCGGTTATGGTGGGTGGTCGGGGCTGAGCGATGTGTGTTTCTCTCGTACACGCACGCGCGTGGGTGCGAGGCGTTGGGCTCTAACTGACCCGAGCGAGGCGCTGGGGTCTAACTGAACCCGAGCAATTGCACTGCAGGCTACGCGTTACTGAACCCAAGCGATCAATCGATGGCTGTTAACTGAACCCAATCGAGCGATTCCTTCGCTACTGCTGCTAACTGAAGCCGATCGATGCTGCCTCTGGATGAACAGTGAGTGTTGCTGGGGGGTTGGATGAACAGTTCCCGGTGGGGGTGGATGAACAGGACCCCGTGGTGTTGCCTCTGGATGAACAGTGAGCATTGCTGGGGGGTTTGGATGAACAGTTCCCGGTGGGGGTGGATGAACAGGACCCCGTGGTGTTGCCTCTGGATGAACAGTGAGCGTTGCTGGGGGGGTTTGGATGAACAGTTCCTGGTGGGGGTGGATGAACAGGACCCCGATCGATCGAGCCGGTTGGGGCTGGATGAACAGGACCCCGTGGAGGGAAGGATGAACAGGACCACCCCGTGGATGGCAGGATGAACAGTAGATGGTGGAGGGCTGGATGAACAGTAGCCCGTGGAAGGGTGGTTGAACAGGAGCCCGTGGAGAGGGCTGGTTGAACAGTAGCCGGTGGACTAGCGCGCGGTGGAGGCTGGATGAACAGGAGCCCGTGGATGAACAGTCGCAGGTGGAGGCTAGAGGAGGTCGACGGTGGATGAACAGTAGCCCGTGGAGGCTGGAGGGGGTCGACGGTGGAGATGAACAGTATCCCATGGAGTCCCGTTTTGCGGTACGCCACACCCCTCCCGATGAACAGGACCCCCATTTCGACCGTAGCTCTCCAACACAAGTCAGTTTCCTCCGTTTTGCGGTACGCCACACCCCTCACGATCAACAGGACCCCCGTTTCGACCGTAGGAGGTCCGTTTCCTCCGTTTTGCGGTACGCCAGACCCCTCTCGATGAACAGGATCCCGTTTTGAACGTGGCCGGTCGAACACAAGGCCGTTTCCTCCGTTCTGCTGTACGCCAGGCCTCGTTTCCATCGGCTGTTCCGTCCAAGCCCTCCCGATGAACACGACGACACATTCCGTTCCGACCCAGCCGGTTGGCTCCCCATGAACACGATGACGCAGTTTCTCCGTTCCGACCCAGCCATGTACACGAGCCCTGGCCATACGTATGCGCGAGTAGGCGTTCGAGACCGTGCCCGTATGTACGTAGATGGCCGTATTTTCTTTCTTCCACACTTGCCGCTGTACGTACGTGTACATGCTACGTGCGCGCCTCTACTACGACACGTGCGCGCCTCTACATCGACCAGTATGTACGTACACGTTCGCGACCAGAATGACAACGCTACGTACGCTTTGACCAGGTGGGTCCCGAGTGTCAGGCACTTCCTTGCGTGCGAAGATGTAGCTGGTGGTCCCAGCAGTCAGGGGGAAACGTTTTTTTCGCAAAATACGGTGGCCCGTCCGGTGGGTCCCTCTTGTCAGGTGGAGGAATAATTATTTTCCGTGTAATAAGTAGGCACTTCCTTGCGGCTGCCGTGGACCCAGCTGTCAGCCTCTCCACAACAGTACTCTTCCGATGGAAGTCGTTCCTTGACCACGTTGACCACGCCGCGCCGAGAGCACCAGGGCGGTGGACGACGGCGAGGCCTAGGAAGGGGACGACGGGGAGCCGGGGAAGACGCGGCAGTGGAAGCCCGCGCGGAGAGGAGTACGAGGGTTCACTGGTTCGGCTGCGGTGTGAGGCTGTCGTCGCCGCAGAACAACAGGGGGCGTAGGTGAGTAGAGGGATGGCCAGGCCAGCGGTGGGAGTGATAGCGGCGGTGAGGCCTCCGCAGCATCGTAGCCGGCCACGGGAGGCAGGAGCACGAGGCACGACCGGCGCTGGTTTGGGCGGCTGGAGCAAGAAGACCAGAGGTTGAAGAAGCACTACGGCAGTTGGATGGACATCGTACGTTCAATGGAGCTAGAATCGTGCATATTGACTAAGTTGACAAAGCCCTCCGTCCCCGTCAATTTAGTAGGCCCACAAGTCAGCCTCCCACTATACTGGGTCCCAGCTAGCAGGGGGAGTATTCATTTTTTTGTGCGTAATAAGGAGGCACTTCCGGTGGGTCCGAGCTGACAGTGGGGGAACGTTTTTTTCGCGAAATACGGTGGCCCGTCCGGTGGGTCCCAGCAGTCAGGGGGAAACGTTTTTTTCGCAAAATACGGTGGCCCGTCCGGTGGGTCCCTCTTGTCAGGTGGAGGAATAATTATTTTCCGTGTAATAAGTAGGCACTTCCTTGCGGCTGCCGTGGACCCAGCTGTCAGCCTCTCCACGACAGTACTCTTCCGATGGAAGTCGTTCCTTGACCACGTTGACCACGCCGCGCCGAGAGCACCAGGGCGGTGGACGACGGCGAGGCCTAGGAAGGGGACGACGCGGAGCCGGGGAAGACACGGCAGTGGATACCCACGCGGAGAGGAGTACGAGGGTTCACTGGTTCGGCTGCGGTGTGAGGCTGCCGTCGCCGCAGAATAGCAGGGCGTGTGGGTGAGTAGAGGGATGCCTTGGCCAGCGGTGGGAGTAGTAGGGGGCGGTGAGGCCTGCACGGGAGGTGGGAGCAGGCGGTCCCGTCGGCGCTGGATTTGGCGGCTGGAGCAAGAAGATCAGAGATTGAAGAAACACGACGGCCGTTGGATTGACATCCAACGGTTACGTCTGCTAGAATCGTTTGTTGATGTATATAATAACTAAAAAAATCTTGCATACGCGTCAACTTAATAGGCCCATAAGTCAGACCATTCCCTCTTTTTTTAATAATTTATATATAGCTCATTGCGACTTCTTATGCAATTTATTGCAATCCTTTTTTTTGGTTGGCCAGGGCCAATTTCGCATATTTCTGTGGGTTATAAACTATTTTTAATACCGAAATATCAAGCCAGATTTAAAGGACTTTGAAGATATATTTAAATTAGGTTAATGCCCAGTGAAATAGGAATCTGAAAATGTGAAAAAATTCAGAAATTATAAAGTAATTGCCAATTTGTCATATGTTTTTATATTTACAACCAATTTCATATTACTTTCAACATTTGCAGGCGTCTTGAAAGAGTTGCAACCCATCAGGGCGTAGAAAAATAAATAGGCCAGGATTGGTTATTCTTCAGAAAAATAAAACTGGGCTCATTTTCACAAAGAAAAAATAGTTGGGCTGGTCACATGGTGAACATAAAATATAAGCCTGGGCTAGACGGGCCACAGCCCAGTGCAAACCCTGCTCCATCTCAACAATAAAAAAAATACTGCTCGAGCAGCTACGTCCCAGGTGTCAACCGATCTTGTGCTGTTCTCTTGTCTATTGACTATATACGCTCACAATGTCGTGGGTCCCAAATGTCAGGAAAACACTAGGAGGAAGCATTTTATTTTTCCATACGCTGACATGGTGGGCCCGTACTGTCATCCTCTCCACGTACTTCTGTCGATTCCTGTTGTTTTGTTGACCATGTTGACAACGCGAGAGGGCAGCGCCGCGGCGAGCGCACCAAAGCGCGCGGAGGACGACGGCGAGGCCTCGGACGTCGGCGTTAACGATTTAGGAGACGGTGGGGCGGCGATGCGTGCGCTGAGGCGCAGCCAGCCGTGGGAGGCGGAAGCAGGTGGCCCCGCCGGCGCTGGTTTGGTTTTGGCGGCTGGAGGAAGACAGGACTGAAGAAACATGACATACTATAAAAGCAGCAGGAGTACTTAACAACCTTAACTGAAACCAGCAGGGCCACTTAACAACCATAGCTGAAAGCAGTATGAGTACTTATACAGGTTCAACCGTACAAAGCACGCCTCGAACAGTGCTACTTTGCCTACAGTTAACCAAGGGTGAGGCCGCCAAGCCCCAGGACAAGGCCCAGGCGCCACCCCGCGCATCCACAACCTTCTAAAAGCGGCTTCATCTCGCAATGTTGTCAATAAACATGATATTCGCTTTAGAGCCATGGAAAAGCAGGAACATAATCTTCTGTCCTATTCTCCAAGATGGACGGGCCTTCATTATTTGAGACCACCCATGAATAAGTATCTTTTCACCTCCAAGGGGAATGGACTAGGTCGACATAAACATCATGTTGTGACCAAGCGCAAGTCTGACCCGACCATGGTCAGGCATCTGTATAGGAACAATAGAACTGGGCAGTTTCTGTTTCAAGAAGATCACAACTGTAAAACTGTGTATAAGCAATAGTTTATGAACAACATATATAACAGAAAATAGCTCGTACCATAAGTTTCTCGACACAGTTGGACATGTTCAACGAGTGCAGCAGTGGCACACATATCCCACGTGGCCTTCCACCATTGAAACGCCCCACAAGGACCTCAAGACGATCAATAAAGTGTAGGAACTTCTGGAAGTCGTCCTAGTCAACTTCAGTGCCATCAGTAACAGCCGAGTTGTTGCAGAATAAAACGAGCAGCCTGCTTAACTCTGAAAAAACCTACATGTGCCACCAATTATAAGAAAATATTAGTTAGAAGTAGCATCTTCGTGAGAGATTCGTTGCTACTTCTAAAGTTAAATTGTGATTAGTTAGACAGAATAGGTGGATTAAGAAGTAATCGAGGCAACAAGCAAGAACCAGATACAAAACTAACATGGATGAACAATTGGAACGACGTCGGGGTGGAAGATCGCAGTGAAGATGAGACTAGGTTCTGCTATTTCCATCAACATTCGTGCGCCAACTTTTAGTCTGTAACACTTGAGAAAGTTTACCCAAGTTCGGCCATAAAAAAAGCAGCGATCTTCTTGGTTCATGAACCCAACTCGGAACTTATATCCATGGCTTGTCTTCACTGTGACCATTAAACTGGTGTATTCAGTTATGGCAAGGCCGAGCATCTTGAGTACATGTGTTCTGGCAAAGCAAATAATGCACTACAGGAAAAATAATATGAGAACACAATGTATTCCCTATCCAAATCTAGAAATAACTTCCTCCTTCACGTCAGTGTTGACCATCGTACTGGTAGTACCTTTTATCCAAATATAGCAATCCAAATTTCCAAATTAGTCGACAGCATGTTCAAAAAAAACCCACCCTCCCGGATAGAGAAGAGGATTCTAGGAACATACTGTGTGTGTTTTAAAATCCTGTGTTAGGATGAGAAGGAACAAGTGTGGCGTCTCGCCGAGGGCGCAGAAACCTGTAGGGTCCTCGCACTTTGGGCACTGCAAATGAAACACACTAGATTCAGTAGGAAGAAAAATGCATCAACAGCGGCGGCTGCCATCCTAGGATTACCCGCGACCAAGGGACTTGGATTTATCGGGGATGGATGAAGAATTCGTACCTGGTTCTCCATGAGAAAACCTTATGCAATCGCCGAGAGGGGGGTTTCTCTGAACAAGCGGACGAGGGAGAAGGGGATTCAGGCCCAGTGAAATATTGCCGCTTCGTTCGTCCAGCTTACTACTAAAGCTGGAAGGGGGGTTTGTGATTTGACGGCTCATTGGGCATTACTGCGGCGCTACGACCGGGGTGTGTCTACTGTGCAGTTGTGCACTCTAATTTGTGCATATGGCACGTGGACCCCGTTGCCGGATGCCCCACATATCAGCGAAAGGAAGTAGAAAGACAGGAGTAACTAGTTACACAAAAATATATTTTTGACAGAGAGATACTCCCCCTGTAAAGAAATATACAAATCTTTTATATCACAACTTTATACATAAGAAAAATCAAGGGGAATATATATCACATATATAATTACAAAACACACAGTTGTTTTTAACACAGTATAGACGAGTTGGTGATGATGGTGTGCCTGCCATCCTGCAATATAGGCCGTCCGATTTATATCTGACAGATAGGAAGCAAACTATGGCAATTTTGCAAAAAGGTACCCACACACCTCTCCACATTTGCAAATAAGGCCTTCCCTCGTTCATCCTTTTCTCTCACAAGATAAAATACTCATACAAATGCATCTTGATGTTACGTGGAATGTCGGGTGGTTGGTGCGACATATGCCAAGGGATGGCTTATCATTGTGGGAGCCAATAAAACGTCGCCGGTGCCCGGAAACGGGATGAGGCGAAGACATGCACGCCGGCGAATCTTACCCAGGTTCGGGGCTCTCCGAGGAGATAACACCCCTAGTCCTGCTCTGCGGGGTCTCCGCATGATCACTAGATCGATAAAGGGTAGCTACAATCGCTCCTAGAGGTGTTGAGATCAAGGGAGAAGAAGAACAAAGCTAGCTCTTACTTCTCTCTATCTATGGTGTGTGTGCTATGCGTGGGTGTTAACCTAGAAGCCAACCCTTTGCATGGGTGCTCCGGGGGGTTTATATAGGCCTACCCCCTGGGGTACAATGGTAATCCGGCTAGGATCAGCTTCCGATCGTGACAAGCCGGCAGCTGGGAGCCGGCCTTGGTCAGGCGCGCCGCCTTAGTCGAATTCTTCTGGAGTCGGGGGGCGGGAACCCGCAGGCACGTGCACCGGGCCGCGGGCCGGCCTCGGGCCGTTGGCGTGCCACGTGGCCGGAAAGCCTGCCAGCCCACGCACGTGACGGGACGTCGCCGCAGGGAGGGGGCCCGCCACGTCCGCGCCCCGGCCCAGGCGCGGATCCTTTGTATCCCGAAACCGCCCGCACGTTCCGTGCGGCAGTTTCGGCTCGCACTTATGCGTAATAAACGCGAGACGTGGGGGGAGTGGGCGCAGTTAATCCCACGTCTCCCCCCCATGTCCGGCCTGTTCGGCCGCGTGAGGCTATAAGTAGGGGGAGGTGGAGGGCGGCAGGCCCTCGCACGCTCCTCCTACTTCCACCGTCTTCTTGCCTTGCTCGTTCTCACGACAGCGCCTCGCCGCCGCGCTCTTCCTCCGCACGCTCCTCCTCCGCCGTGCTAGCTTCCTCTATGCCTCCCCATGTAGAGCAGCTTGGCGGGGATTGGGACGGCTCCACATCGACTTCCTCCGCGACACCCGGCGTCTGCCCAGCGCGGACAAAGTGGAGGTCCGCCTCGTGCCGGAGAAGGAAATCAGGCCGGCGCCGCGGGATGGCGAGCGGGTGGTCTTCCGCTCGCACTGCCTGCGTGGCTTCGGCTTGCCAGTGAGCGCCTTCTTCCGCTCCTGGCTGGAATTCTATCAGCTCCAGCCGCACCACCTCACCCCAACGCGGTGGTGCTGCTGTCGGCCTTCGTCACCCTGTGCGAGGGCTATCTCGGCGTCCTCCCCACCCTTGAGCTCTGGGGGGAGTTCTTCCAGTCGAAGCTGGGCACGCGCAGTAAAGGCGTGCCGGCTTATACTGGCGCCTTCATCGCGTCGCGGAGATCGGGCGCCGACAACCCCTTCCCCATCATCACGCTGATCCAATCGGTGATGAAGTGGCAGAAGTCGTACTTCTACGTGCGGAACATCGCTCCACGGGGCGACTACATCAACCTGCCGGCTTACGTAGCCGGCCCACCGGCGGGGAGGCTGCCCCAGTGGTCCTTCCGGGCGGTGACGCTGTCGCAGGGAGGAAACGCCGCCATCGCCCGCCTGCGGGTGATGGTCCAGTCGGAGGGCCTGACGGGGCCCGACCTCCTGGCCGCGTTCGTCACGCGCCGGGTCCTTCCGCTCCAGAGCCGGCCTCATCTGATCTGTCAGATGAGCGGCCAGCTCGATCCGAGCCGAATGTGCACCAAGGAGATGCCGCAGCACGACGCCGCCGACATGGTGAATTACCTCGCCAACTGCCAACTTTCCGAAGACTGGCAATTCGGCAAGGAGCCATATAGCCGTGCCAATCCTCCGCCTACGGTACGCTCCCCTCGTCTCTTTTTCTCTCTCTCTCTCAGCTTTGTCGCCGAGTTCCTCTGGGCCGACTCTAACTCAGTCGGCTTGCTCTTTTGACAGAGTCCTCTGCTTCGGCCGGCCGGCGGGACAGACGTGGAGCGCCGCTTCGTCCCCGACCGGACCGAACACGACCAGGAGGACCCCGACCTGGGGGCGGTCCATATGGAGGATGCCGTCGAGCCGGCCGGTGGCCAAGCCGGCGGCGAAGCAGGCGGCTCCGGGTTCACCGCTACCTTCGACGACTGGCCGGACGAGGACGAAGCCGAAGCCGTCCCGCACCGCCAGCCGGCATCCGGACGCGGCGCGGGCTCCTCCGGCGCGCAGCCTGCTCGGGGTAGAGGCCAGAAACGTCGCGCCGCCCAGGGCATGTTCGGCAGCCGGACGAAGAAGCCCAGGGGTGGGGCGGCAGCCACCAGGCGGGAAGAGGCGGCCGCGAAGGCGGCTCGCTTCCGCAAAGTGGTGAAGCAGCCGCAGACTGTGTCGGCGTAAGTTCTCTCTTTCTATGTACTCTCCTTCTTTCTTTTCTTGGGTGGTTCTTGAACCTTCGTCTTCTTTTTCAACGGTCAGAGCTCCGCTGTCACTTGAGCGGGCGGCTGCCGGCTCCGTCGTCGAGTCGCCAGGGGGCTCTGGGAGCACCACCCGCCGCGTAGATCCCCGCGCCGCCCTCCTGGAGGCGACGGAAAGGAACGCGCGGGAGGTGCGGGAGGAGCAGGAAGCGCGGGAGGCGGAGGCACGGAGGGCAGCCGCCGCCCAGGCAGCTCGGGAGGAGGAGGCGGCGAAGGCGCTCGCCGAGGCCGCAGCCAAGGCCCAGGCAGAGGCCGAGGCCGAGGCGGCGGCAGGGGAGGCTTTGATGGTCACCCCCCTGCGCACCATGGCGCCAGGGGACGTGGATCCCTCGCCAGGGGGAGCCAGCGGTTCCCAGCCGGGGCTGGGAGGAAGCGGCGACGACGTCATCATCTTGGGGGAGGCGCCGGGGCCGACTCCTCCGACTAGGGCGGCCCAAGGCGGCCAGCCTGAGCCTGCGCCCGCACAGTCGGCGGAGGGCGAGCCGGCCGCGGGAGCTGAGGTGGCGGTCCGGGTTCCGCCAAGCCGGCGTGCAGGGAAGGCCGCGTCGGAGCCGCAGAAGGCTGCGTCGGAGCCACAGCCGGCCGTGGGCTCCAGCTCGTCGGCCCGAGACGCGGAGGCGGCCAGCGCTACCTCGGGGTGGACGCCGGGCGGAGGAACAGCCGTGGTGAACGTCGCTGCACAAGACGTCCGGACCCGGCTCCAAAGCCAAGCCGCGGCGCTGAGGCAGTTCACCGACGAATTCCTCGCAACGCGGGCAGCCATCCGGGTTAGCATTCCTATCTTTCTTCTTGATCTTGATTCTCTTCTTGATCTTGATTTCTCTCGTGGGGGCGCGTCAGCGCACCCACTGGGTGTAGTCCCCGAGTTCCGAGTCGGCTGCTGAGCAGGCGGCTTGGAACTTCTTGGAGATTTTGTCTTTGCTGCTTTTGTTCTCACTTCGGTCTTCTGTCCGTCTTGCAGGACTACCACAACCTCCGAGCGGCCGCCTTCAACTCCCAGGCTCGGGAGCTGACTCAGAAGACCGCCGATCTTACTGAGAGCCGAGGTATGTGACTTGATCTTTATCTCATGTGGGGGCGCGTCAGCGCACCCACTGGGTGTAGTCCCCGAGATTCGGGCCGACTGCTGAGCAGTCGGCTCGGATCTTCCTTGATGATTTCTCATTGTTCTTCTTCTTCTTCTATCTCTGCAGCGGCCAACGCCAGTCTGAGGGCACAGCTGGGGGAGTCCCAGACTGCTCTTCGTGCCAAGGACGCGGAGCTCGCCGCCTTGGTGCAGGAGCGCGACCGCCTGGTCAAGAAGCTGCCCGACCAGGAGGAAGGCCACAAGGCGGCGCTGAAGGCTGCGCAGGATCGCGAAGCCACCCTCCAGGCCGAGTTCGAGATGGAGGCGGCCGGCTGGGCAGAGGCCAGGCAGACTCTGGTCTCCGGCTATGGCCAGATTGAGGATCTGGTTGACGGTAAGTCGTCTACCCCTTCGTCTTTTCTTGCCATCTGCCACTTTGACTTGTTTTTCTGACTTGGTGTTCTTCTTTTCTTTTCTCCTTCGCGCAGAGTACTTCCCTGGCTACTCAACTGCCGCCAACCAGGCCATCGAAGCCCGTCGCCAGGCGAAGAGGCAAGCCGGCTTCGAGATCTCGCCAACCGCCGGCCGCTCGCTGGAAGAACAGCTCCTGGCGATCCAGGCTCGCATCCAGCCGGCTCACAGGCTGCTCCGCCGGCTTCAGCGCGCGGGATCGCAGGTCTTGGCCGCCCTCTGGCCCGGCCAAGTGGTCCCTCGCACCCCCAGTCGGACCGCCGACTGGCTGGAGGTGGCAGTCGGCCGCTTCGAGGCTTGGAAGGCGTCAGCAGCTCGCTCCGGCGCCAGGCGGGCGCTGGAGTTCGTCAAGGCCTGGTATCCCGGCCTGAACCTGGACCAGCTGGCTACCTGGCGGCAGCAAGCCGACACGGAGCTGGAGCCGGCGCGGCCGGCCATCATTCGGCGGGCTTCAGCGATCGCCGACTACACCGACACCAACGTCTTCGCCCCCGAGGTGGACGACAATGGAGTCGCCCAGCCGGAAGATTGGTTCGGGCTGGACCCGGCGTAAGGCGAGGACTCGGCGGAGGAGATCGACTCCAGCGACGAGGGCGAAGAGGAGGAGGAGGGTGAAGACGCCGAGCCGGCTGGCGGAGTAGCCGGCCAGCCTGACCGCGCCTCCAGCACTACGTCGCGTGCGAGTGCGTCTCCTGCCGCGGGAGGTGGTCAAGCCGGGACCAGCTAGGCGGCCACTCCTTCAGCCGGCGAGGCCGCCTTCACCGACCAGCTCGGCCTTCCTGTCGCACCTTGGTCTTCTTTCTTTTGTTTTCCTGTCTTGTTACTTTTGAACAATGTTTGGTTAAGTCTGCACAATTCCACCCACTGGGTGTATTCAAACTCAAGTCTGTTGCCAGCCTGTGGGCGGCTTTATGTATATAAGTTATGCAATCGATCTTTCCTTGTACTTTCGCTTTTTGTCTTTCTGCTTTTTTTTCCTTTGCCGCCCTCCCTTGGTCGCCGCCTCCCTAGTCAAACAGTTGCTCTGCAATCTGTAGCCGGGGAGTGCCTGGCCGATTGGGGAGGGGGAAGTAGTTTTAGCTTTGCCGGACTTAAGCTAAGTTTTTTAGGAAGCCGGCCAGCCGGCTGCTTTGACAGCCGGCAGGCATATTTGGAGGCCGTCTCTTTGCTATATAGGTTAGTTGTTCCTTAGCCGTTTTTCGTGTGGGCGTCCTTTCTGTCTTCTCTCTTGCTAGTCGGACAGTCAGTTCTTTGAGCTACGACTTTCAACAAGAGAGGACTTGAGGGCCGGCGCACTACTTTGCTGACTTCGGGAAGAACTTTGAATATAGCTCAAGGCGGCCAGTCCCCGGGCCGACTAGTCGGACCCGGTGCCGGACAAGAATTCAAAATGTAATAATACATTCATGGATATGATACTCGTCATTCATAGATAAATAAAAGGCAGTCCCCGAGTACTGTTCGGGGGGCCTGTTGGTTTGTACTTAATACAAAAGGGGTAGCGTGATACATACTGCTTTTCAGTTGTAAAATCGTCTTAGGAGGTTTGCGTTCCATGGTTGCTCCGACTCCTTGCCGGAGTCGTCTCTCTTGCGTGCTCTTGGCTTTTGCGCGTCGATCAAGTAGTAGGAGTCGTTGCCGAGTGCCTTGCTGACGACGAAGGGGCCTTCCCAAGGGGCCGAGAGCTTGTGCTGGCCGGCTGTTCGCTGGATCAGCCGGAGCACAAGGTCGCCCTCTTGGAAGGATCTTGGCTTGACCTTGCGGTTGTAGTAGCGGCGCAGGCCTTGCTGGTAGATGGCGGACCGGCTGAGGGCTAACAGCCGGCCTTCTTCCAGTAGGTCGACGCCGTCTTCTCTTGCTTCTTTGGCTTCCTCCTCCGTGTACATGGTGATCCGAGGCGAGTCGAACTCGATGTCTGTTGGGATGACAGCCTCGGCACCGTACACAAGGAAGAATGGAGTGAAGCCGGTTGACTTGTTGGGTGTAGTGCGCAGACTCCAGAGGACAGCCGGCAGCTCTTCGAGCCAGCAGCCGGCCGATCGCTCCAGTGGTACAACCAGTCGGGGCTTGATGCCGGAGAGGATAAGTCCATTTGCTCGCTCGACCTGGCCGTTTGACTGCGGGTGGGCAACGGACGCTAAGTCCAGTCGGATGCCCTGCGTCGCGCAGAAACGTGCCAGTGCGCCTTTGGCGAAGTTCGTGCCGTTGTCGGTGATGATGCTGTGCGGCACGCCGTACCGAGTAGTGATGTCGGTGATGAATGTCACGGCAGTCGGCCCGTTCAGCTTCTTAATTGGCTTGGCTTCGATCCACTTTGTGAACTTGTCCACCGCAACGAGTAGATGTGTCATGCCACCGCGGGCTGTCTTGAAAGGGCCCACCATGTCCAGTCCCCAGACGGCAAAAGGCCAGGTGAGGGGAATGGTCTTGAGGGCAGAAGCCGGCAGGTGTTGTTTGGAACTGAAAACTTGACATCCTCTGCAGCTCTTGACTATTTCTTTAGCATCCTCCAAGGCAGTCGGCCAGAAGAACCCATGGCGGAAAGCCTTGGCCACGAGGGATCTTGAGGCGGCGTGGTGGCCGCATTCGCCTTGGTGGATGTCTTTGAGGATTGCCACTCCTTTTTCTGGCTCGACGCAACGCTGGAAGACTCCAGTGACGCTGCGCTTCACGAGCTCCCTGTTGATTATTGTGTATGCTGCGGCTCGTCGTTGCACTAGTCTTGCTGAGATCTCATCAGACGGCAGCTCTCTGCTGACTAGGAACTTGAGGATGGGTTGGGCCCATGAGGGAGCTGTGACTTCTTCTGCTGTTAATGTGGCCACCATGACTCGGGTGGGTGGGTTGGGTGTTGCATTGGAGTCGACCACCGCTTCTTGTGTCGTTGCAGTCCCCGGGCCGACTGCTGCAGTCCCCGGGCCGGGTTCTGAAGTCCCTGGGCCGGGTGCGACTACGTCAGTCCCCGGGGCAGTCGTCGAAGTCCCCGTGCCGCCTGCGGGATTTCTTGAGCCGGATCCGGCTGTTTCTGGCGCAGGCGGTACGAAGATGGAATCCGACTCTGGAGACGGCTTGATGGACGGCTTGAGGAGGCGCTGGAGGGAGACGCCAGTCGGTATGGCTTGTTGGGTGGAGACGATCCGTGCTAGGGCATCTGCTTGGTCATTGTCGGCCCTTGGCACGTGAAGGAACTCGCACCCTTCGAAGTATCCGCTCATCTGCTGGACGAGGAAACGGTAGCTCGCCATGTTCGCGTCCTTGGCGTCCCAGTCGCCAGATGATTGCTAGACCACCAAGTCTGAGTCGCCGTAGCACAGGATCCGCCACCAAGATGTCTCGATTCTCACGGAGGAATTCGACGAGCTCGCCTTCCTATTTACTGTCCAAGCTCGCCCCAATGACAGCGAACCTCTCCGGGTGCTCCGGGTCCAAAGGTATCTTCTTCGTCTCTTTTGCAGGCTGGAAGGAGCCCTGCGCATCACAATCCTTGGGGTTGGGGGACAAGGCCGGCTGCTTGCCGGCCATGGCCACAACCCGTTCCAACATCTTCTTCTCTTCTGCCACCACGAGGGACTCGGCCAGCCGGCTACTGGCCATGGCGCACTCGATGGACTTCTTGTAGTCGCCGGCTACCGTGATGATCCCCTTCGAGCTCGGCATCTTCATTTTCAGGTAGGCGTAATGGGGCACAGCCATGAACTTGGCCAGAGCAGGTCGGCCAAGCAATGCATGATAGGGGCTCTCCAGATCCACTACCTCGAACAATATTGCTTCCCGGCGAGAATGATCTTTGTCTCCGAAGAGAACATCCATTTTGATCTTACCGATTGGAGAGCAAGACAGGCCGGGTACGATACCATGGAAGACGGTGCGGCTCGGCATGAGCTGCTTCGCTTTGATGTTCAGCTTGTCCATGGTGTCGCGGTACAGTATGTTGATACTGCTTCCGCCGTCTATCAGGACGCGGGAAAATCTGGCAGCTCGCCTCTCCGTCGCAAGGGTGACGTCCAAGACCATAGCATAGGAGCCAGGCGAAGGCATCACCTCTGGGTGGTCGGCCTGGCTCCAGCTGATGGGCTTTTCCGACCAGTGCATGAACTCGGCGGTGCTAGAGGCGACTGCGTTTACTTCCTGGTGCTGCCGGCTTCGGCTGCGCTTGTCGTCGACTTGACTTGTGAAGACGACGTAGGCGTCGTGCGCTTCGGGGAACTCGTCTTGGATGGCTCCGACTGCCGGCCAGGCCGCCGGCTGCTGGGGAGCTGGAGGCGGCGGGCCGGGAGGCGGAGGCGGCACCATCCCTTCGCCCTTGGTGATGCGGGTGAGCCAGTGGCATTTCCGTGTCGTATGGTTGGACGGCTTCGCGCCGCTGTGGAACTTGCAGGGAGCATCGAGTGCTTGTTCGTAGGAGAAAGACGGCTGCCAAGGCGGCCGGCCACCCTTCTTCTTGGGAGTGGGCCGCTCTTCGGGCTGCTCATCTTCAATGGTGGCCACCTGCCGACTGGAGGAAGTCGGCATGGGGCCCTTGCGCTTGTGGTCGTTCTGGTAGGGGCGCCGGTTAGGGTCGCCAGCCGGCGTCTTGGGAGCCGGAGCAACTACTTTCCCCGAGGTGTCCACTCGGAGCTCGGTCTTCATGGAGGAGTCGGCAGTGGCATACTTGTCGGCGGTGATCAGCAACTCATCGAGGGTAGCCGGCTCGTCGCAGAGGAGTTGGTGCTTGAGGAGGGTGCCCTCTCGGCACCCGGCGGTCAAGTACTCAATGGCCTGGACCTCGTGCACCCCCTCGCAGGAGTTGCGGAGCTCGGCCCATCGCGTGAGGTAGTCGCGGGTCGACTCGTTGGGCCCCTGGACGCAAAGGGACAGCTGGCGAGGCTTGGGAGGCCGCTTGTAGGTGCTGGTGAAGTTGCGGACGAAAACTTCGGTGAAGTCCAGCCAGCTGTTGATGCTGTAGGGCTTGAGGCTGTTGAGCCATGTGCGCGCCGTGCCTTGCAGCATCAAGGGGACGTACTTCACGGCGACGCGCCGATTGCCGTTGGCAATGCTGACGGCTGTGGAGTAGTCGATGAGCCAATCTTCCGGCTTCACCGAGCCGTTGTACTTGGGCGTGTCTCTGGGGAGCGAGAACCCTTTGGGGAAGGGCTCGTCGCGGATGCGGGGGCCAAAGCATGGCGGGCCGACATCGTCTTCTTCTTCTAGCGCCAAGGATCGAGCAAGGCGGTCGATCCTGTGGCGGGCGTCGTTTTCGCCGACTCCTTCTCGGCGGCCGAGTCGGTCGCCAAGAGTCGGATGGGTGACAGGCGGTGGAGTGAGGCGTCTTTCTCTTCGAGGCGGGGGAGGAGGCAGGTTTCCCTGGTGCTCTACGGCTCGAGGGCGGCCACCCGCGTCGCGCTCGATGGTAATGCGAGTCCGGCTGCGGCTGGTGGCCGGCTCCTTGTCTTTCTTCTGGCGCGCACCGCTCGCAGTCGGCGAGCGGGACGACGCGGCGTGCTCCCGGCGCGGGGGATGGCTGTCAGCTCGGGCGCCGGCTTCGTGCCGTTCTGCAGCCGCGTCAATCAGCTGCTGGATCCGTCTTCTCATGTAGGGGAGCTCATCGGCTCCCAGCCCATTGAGCTCCTCTGCAGCGGCCTGAGCGGCTCGCAGATTCTCGAGCGGGGTGGCGTAGACGGGGCGATATGTGCCCAGCATGCTGGCAACGGCTACGCCGCGCTTCTGGACGAAGCCGGCTCGGCTCGGGCCGCTAGGCGGCGGCGTCCCGAAGGCAGCGCGGTCAACTTCGCGCTGGTGGGCCTCGGTGAGGCGTCTCATCGAGGCTATCTTCTTGCCCTCTGCGATGAGGGCAAGGCGGCGTGCCTCCAGGGTCTCGGCGTCGGCGTCGGCCGGGATGGGGATAGAGAGGTCGTGCATCGCCGCTTGCTGAGCGTCGCGGGCGTTCTCGAACGAGTTGGAGACGTGGCTGATGACCAGCACTTCGGTGACAGCGCTGCTACCGCTGTCAGCTCGAGGGAGGGGGTCGTCGAAGACCACCACGTCGGAGGGGTAGGCATCGAGCGACGCGGTGTCGGAGTCGATGAGCATCGGGTCGGTGGAGCCGACCGACTCCATGTCCGCAGCGGGCTCGCTGGAGACGTGAAGTTCGTCGAGGAGGCTGACGAGGCGGCTCCCGGGGTAGTCGGTGCCTGCGTCGGACGCAGGCTCGTCGGAGATGCGAGTCTCGCCGAGCAGATCGGCGAGGCGGCTCGCTGCGCAGGCGTCGTCGACGCCTTGCAGCACGTCAGGGCAAACGCCATCGGGCGCAGCAGGCTGGCTGTGCTCGCGGGGAAGGAAGAGGGTTCCCGTCCAGAACAGGTCTCCGGACGACGGTGCACCTGGCCCCACGGTGGGCGCCAAATGTCGGGTGGTTGGTGCGACATATGCCAAGGGATGGCTTATCATTGTGGGAGCCAATAAAACGTCGCCAGTGCCCGGAAACGGGATGAGGCGAAGACATGCACGCCGGCGAATCTTACCCAGGTTAGGGGCTCTCCGAGGAGATAACACCCCTAGTCCTGCTCTGCGGGGTCTCCGCATGATCACTAGATCGATAAAGGGTAGCTACAATCGCTCCTAGAGCTGTTGAGATCAAGGGAGAAGAAGAACAAAGCTAGCTCTTACTTCTCTCTATCTATGGTGTGTGTGCTATGCGTGGGTGTTAACCTAGAAGCCAACCCTTTGCATGGGTGCTCCGGGGGGTTTATATAGGCCTACCCCCCGGGGGTACAATGGTAATCCGGCTGGGAACTGGTCCCAGCCGTTAGTGTCTACGCTCACCAGCTTCTCCGCCGGCTACTGGGTCCCGCCGGCTGGTGGGTCCCGCCGGCTGCCGGCTGGTGGGTCCCGCCGGCTGCCGGCTACTTGGTCGACAGGCCGGCCCCACCGCCTAGGGTCTTGTCGGCGGCTGCTTACTGTAGCCGCGCTTCTGATGATGAGGGCTTTGTCGAGGTAAGCGTGGCTACAGTGATCCGCCTCGGGGGCTATCACTGTAGCCTCACCTCGTCTTGTCTCCTTAATGGGGCTCCTGCTTCGAGGAAGGGAGTAGCCGGCTTCTGGAGGCCGGCTATACTCTTGGCCGACTAGGAAAAGCCGGGCCCCCTTCGCGCCTCTCTCTAGCTGAAGGGGCCCGCAGTCCTCAGGCCGTACAGGAGTGGGTCGTGGATGACATCGAGGCTAGCGTGGCTACAGTGCCGAGCCGCACGGAAGACGTCCCTCCCGTACGGCCTCCTGTAGCCATGCCCGCCTCGGGCTTCGGGGGTCGTGGGCCGCACTGTGGCCACACCCCGTCACATCGCCGTTATGTAGGAGTGGTTGTGGTCTTGGCCGGCTCCTAGGAGTCGGCGTCCTTCTTGGCCGGCTTCTTGGAGTCGGCGAGGCTGGGTCGCCTTTCGGGAGTCGGCTTTAGTGGTAGCCGGCCGGGGAAGGCGGCCCAAATGCTTGGAGTGCTTGAAGGCCCAAAGGCCTGATAAATTTTCTGAAGAGCCAGGGATAGTCGGTTAGGCTACCCGTGGCCATTTACTCCGACATGGAACGCACGGGCATTATGGGGGTTCAGCTGAGAATATAATACTCAGACAGGCTCACGGTTCTGGACTTTGGGCCGCAGGCCCACCCTGCATGTTTGGGGGCCCATGTGTTCTACCTCAGCGCTTTTCATATTGCAAGCGATCGGTACGGCACTGGTTCTAGATGCTATCGCAAGGCGAATACACAAAATTGAATAAAGTGCGGCAACTGTTGGAATGAAATCGAACGACAGTTCCTAACCAGCAATGAGAGTTGCAATTCTATCAACGATATACCATGTGATAAATAATACTGTAGTATTACTTATACACACAGGACACTTGTTTCACCATGCCAGATTATTACATCAAAATCTCTCGTAGGATAGATCAGTTCAGGAGTTGCGTGCTGCTACTGAAGAATTTCAAAGTTGATTTGGACCAGCTCTCCTTGCCGAGAAAGTTCGATTTTGAGATCATCCCCTACCACAAGATATGATTTAGATTTGAACCTTGACCATCCTTTAGCATCAATCATCATGCGACCATCCTTTGTACTTACGGTATATTGAGCAGGTTCATTCATACCAAGGCTGCGCATGGTAAGAGAAACTTGGCCGCTGTCGCCCGGATTGTTGAACGACTCCCTTGTTGCTCTAGGAATTCTCTGTTTGCAAACAAGAAGACATACCCTAACAGTTAGATCAGCACAGTGAATCATGCGAAACAACATGGAAAGAAAAAAGAACGAAACACTTGGGCGGCCACTGATCCAATATCCAAACAGTTACCAAGGCTGCACCATCACCTGCACCAACACTTACCAAGAAGGTGGACATGTCGGTTTTTGTAAGGACTTTGGTATATGAAGTGCGAACTGCAGCCCAGTCTGTTGCCGGTGCAACTGCTCGTCCGGTTGCCGCTGCACGGGCCGGAGTAGATGCAAGTGCAAGTGTTGGTGCAGGTGCCGAAGCCGTTGCTACTGCCGGAGATGGTGCTCCTTGTAGAGCTGGTGCCGGTGTCGGAGCAGGTGCCGGTGTCGATGCCCGATCCTCCCGTAGATCAGCCTGATCCGCTGAAGCGGTCGGTGCCCAATCGTCAGCTGGATCAGAGTGAGCTGCTGCCGCTGTCAGTGCTAGAGCAACTGCCGGTGCTCGATCCGTTGCTGAAGGTGGTACCGATGTGTGAGACAACGGCGATCGTGTCTGGTCTGCTATGATCAGCTTTCTAACTTGACTAGGCTTCATGACCGTGATCCAATTTTTTTCTTCATTTCTTTTAAACGCGAGAAGGACTAATTGTGGCGTTTTTGTTAAACCAAACTGCAGCTCATCATAGGGATTCAGCTTGTACTCAGACAACAGACTGATCCAATCTTTTCCAGTAATATAAGTGATGGACAGTGCCTTCGTTACTGACACGACATAAGAAGTGAAACCTGCAAAAATAGCCATCGTAGAGCAAACCAAACGGTTTATTCTGTGATGAATGTCACATGGCAAAACCTGCATCGTAAAATTGCAGGAAAAGAAAGAAAACATGACATTAAATCAATAAGATTTAGACAGTAAATTAATAAGATTTACTTGATGTGACACGAGTGAATCCTTACCAGGAAATAACTATGTTGAAGTACTAAACAGAAGATTGATCGTCCAACTACGGGTGGCATGCAGGGGCCCCGCCTACTCCCACAAGCAGAACAGTCCAAAGGTCGTGACAAATCGTATGGACTGAACATCCATGGGACTGGAAATCCTGGTGGGTGCGATAAACCCTGCAATGCATACAGATATTGGAGTGTAACCATAATTGATAAACCGTCCTCACAAAAAAGATGATCTGGATACTTCAAAATATACAGACTGAATTGAGTGGACAGACATTAACATAGACCGTTCTCAGGACTGACTACACAGCAAAAGCGGCAGTACTAATAAACAATACAGGGTTCACAAACACAAATCAAGTACTGAACAATAGTACTTACTACAGACAAGCAAAGTTGCACTAATTAAACTCTGCCGACTATTTCTTGCCACCGACCTATGGGATGAACCTCGCATAACTGACTAGGCCATGGACTTCGTGAGAGATGTCTACATGCACCATCACCATCTCCACAACCTTGGAGAACCTAACAGAGTGGTCTTTCCACTCATAAACATGATCATGAAGACAGGCCGCATCAGATTTGTTGGGAAGCTTTACAAGAACCACACCCTTCGTAATTGAAGGCACAGCCAGGAAATTGTTGTGGTCAAGTACAGCCTCGAGAACACGCCTCACAACAATGCTACAGGAAAACACTAGTTCAGGACACGTGGCGACAAGGACACAGCAGCTGGTTAGTTTAGCAGTAGAACTCATCCTCAGGTCTTCCAGTTCACACGGCATGACTTTGAGAACTTCATCTCCACCGCGGACCTGGTTCTAATTCAAACAGAAACCATATTTTATTACTACCTCCGTTCAGAAATATAAGATGATTTTCGATATTATACTCCATATATGACTACATATACGCACAGAAATCAGTGAACAAAGACACTAGAACATGTCTTCAAAGGCATGAGAGTAGAGGGATTACTTGCAATATCCACAACACAAGTTACTGAGGCAAATATACCCTCTTCAAAGGTAGCATTGATGTTCATGAAGTACTCCCTCCGTCCCAAAATTCTTGTCTTAGATTTGTCTAGATACGGATGTATGAAGTCACATTTTAGTATTAGATACATCTGTATCTAGACAAATCTAAGACAAGAAATTTGGGACAGAGGGAGTAGTTGAAAGTAATCTATAAGAAATCAGTGTCAACCTCTCGCATGTTTTGGTCAAAAGAGGAATTTAGAACCGTCATTTGGCACACAAAAATCACATGCAAGATCACCCAGAAAGTTGTACTACTAGTACTAGTACTGCGTGTTAGATGAAAAAACACGATCAAGATCGAGAAAAAGATCGTCAAGAGGAGATATTACCTGGACTTGCTTAATGAGGGATCCCAGAGTGGGGGGCTTGGATAGGGCGATGGCTTTGAGCTTGTATGCGGTAGTCTCGGCGGGGTGCTTGCGCTTCTTCGTACCATGAGCCTCGACGGTTTTGGCCAGAGCCATAGACATCACTTCGGCCGGTGCTCCAGCGTCCATCAAGAAACTGTCAAATAGAAATAAAAGAAAAGAAACCATAATCACAAACCCAAAAGAAGAAAAGAGAAGGAGTTATAGGATCAGTCTCGGGGTTGCAAGACCGGGCCTTGGCCAGAATCAACACCATTGATGCGCTCACCTTTTCTTCTTTGGGAGAGAAGAACAATGGCAGAAGCAGGTCGGGGTTTTTCTTGAAGAAATGAGGAACAAGATGAGGGAGAAGCGAGGGTTGGGTAGAGAGGAAGCTGAGAGAGAAGAGTGAAATGATGGTTGCTTCGTCCGTCCAACTTACTGCTGGAAAGGAGGGGGTTTTGTGATTTGACGGCTCATTGGGCATTACTGCGGCACTTCGATCGGGGTAGTCTACCGTCACTCTACTACGGAGTAATTTAGTGCATGGCTGGTGGACCCCGATGCTGGTTGTCCCACACGTCGGTGAAAGTGAGTAATTCAGTGCATGGCTGGAGGAGGATTCGCATGGTAGAGCGTGTCCACTGTTTTTCTGAAGAAAAAAATGATTACAGCAAGTGTTCCACTCTTACGACGGAGGAGTGCGAAACACGGCAGCCACTTGAACATACACACTACTCCTACTACTAGGCATGTGCAGTGGTTCATACGTCAGTACTACATAATCTTGTTGCTAGTGTAGTAAGATATGACGACAACAAATGATGTTGTGCGCATGTCAACTATATGAACAGTAATGTAGTAACATAGTACCACTTTCTCGATTGTCCAGTCAAGAATGAATGGTGAGATCAATGTTAACAGAACTAGTGTTAGGGAACATAGTAATTACAAAAAAATCCTACGCACACACAGGATCATGGTGACGCATAGCAACGAGAGGGGAGAGTGTGTCCACGTACCCTCGTAGACCGAAAGCGGAAGCGTTAGCACAACGCGGTTGATGTAGTCGTGCGTCTTCACAATCCGACCGATCAAGTACCAAACGCACGGCACCTCCGAGTTCTGCACACGTTCAACTCGATGACGTCCCTCGAACTCCGATCCAGCCGAGCTTTGAGGGAGAGTTCCGTTAGCACGACAGCATGGTGACGATGATGATGTTGCTACCGACGCAGGGCTTCGCCTAAGCACTTCTACGATATTATCGAGGTGGACGATGGTGGAGAGGGGCACCGCACACGGCTAAAAGATCCAAGAGATCAATTATTGTGTCTGCGGGGTGCCCCTCTCCTCCATATATAAACGGGGGGAGGAGAGGGCCGGCCAAGGGGAGGAGGCGCGCCCAAGGGGGGAGTCGTACTCCCACCGGGAGTAGGACTCCTCCTTTTCCTATTTTGAGAGTGAGAGGGAAGGAAGAGGAAGGAAAGGGGGGCCCGGCCCCCCTCCCAATTCGGATTGGGCTTGGGGGGGCGCGCCCCCTCCCTTGCTCCTTTCCCCACCTTTCCACTAAAGCCCATTAAGGCCCATATACCTCCCGGGGGGTTCCAATAACCTCCCGGTGCCCCGGTATTATCCCGATCTCACACGGAACCATTCCGGTATCCAAATATAGTCGTCCAATATATCGATCTTTACGTCTCGACCATTTCGAGACTCCTCGTCATGTCCGTGATCACATCCGGGACTCCGAACTACCTTCGGTACATCAAAACACATAAACTCCTTAAATAACTGTCATCGAACTTTAAGCGTGCGGACCCTACGGGTTCGAGAACTATGTAGACATGACCGAGACACGTCTCCGGTCAATAACCAATAGCAGAACCTGGATGCTCATATTGGCTCCCACATATTCTACAAAGATCTTTATCGGTCAAACCGCATAACAACATATGTTGTTCCCTTTGTCATGGGTATGTTACTTGCCCGAGATTCGATCGTCGGTATCTCAATACCTAGTTCAATCTCATTACCGGCAAGTCTCTTTACTCGTTCCGTAATACATCATCCCGCAACTAACTCATTAGTTGCAATGCTTGCAAGGCTTAACTGATGTGCATTACCGAGTGGGCCCAGAGATACCTCTCCGACAATCGGAGTGACAAATCCTAATCTCGAAATACGCCAACCCAACAAGTATCTTCGGAGACACCTGTAGAGCACCTTTATAATAACCCAGTTACATTGTGACGTTTGGTAGCACACAAAGTGTTCCTCCGGTAAACGGGAGTTGCATAATCTCATAGTCATAGGAACATGTATAAGTCATGAAGAAAGCAATAGCAACATACTAAACGATCAAGTGCTAAGCTACCGGAATGGGTCAAGTCAATCACATCATTCTCCTAATGATGTGATCCCGTTAATCAAATGACAACTATTTGTCTATGGCTAGGAAATATAACCATGTTTGATCAACGAGCTAGTCAAGTAGATGCATATTAGTGACACTCTGTTTGTCTATGTATTCACACATGTATCATGTTTCCGGTTAATACAATTCTAGCATGAATAATAAACATTTATCATGATATAAGGAAATAAATAATAACTTTATTATTGCCCCTATGGCATATTTCCTTCAGTCTCCCACTTGCACTAGAGTCAATAATCTAGATTACACAGTAATGATTCTAACACCCATGGAACCTTGGTGCTGATCATGTTTTGCTCGTGGAAGAGGCTTAGTGAACGGGTCTGCAACATTCAGATCCGTATGTATCTTGCAAATCTCTATGTCTCCCACCTGGACTTGATCCCGGATGGAGTTGAAGCGCCTCTTGATGTGCTTGGTTCTCTTGTGAAATCTGGATTCCTTTGCCGTGGTCGGGCATAGGGAACATCTTTCATTTTCTCTCTATCTTCTGCAGTGGTCGGGCATTGAGTCTTACTCAACTTCACACCTTGTAACACAGGCAAGAACCCTTTCTTTGCTTGATCCATTTTGAACTTCTTCAAAACTTTGTCAAGGTATGTGCTTTGTGAAAGTCCAATTAAGCGTCTCGATCTATCTCTAAAGATCTTGATGCCCAATATATAAGCAGCTTCACCGGGGTCCTTCATTGAAAAACTCTTATTCAAATATCCTTTTATGCTATCCAGAAATTCTATATCATTTCCAATCAACAATATGTCATCCACATATAATATCAGAAATGCTACAGAGCTCCCACTCACTTTCTTGTAAATACATGCTTCTCCAAAAGTCTGTATAAAACCATATGCTTTGATCACACTATCAAAACGTTTATTCCAACTCCGAGAGGCTTGCACCACTCCATAAATGGATCGCTGGAGCTTGCACACTTTGTTAGCTCCCTTTGGATCGACAAAACCTTCCGGTTGCATCATATACAACTCTTCTTCCAGAAATCCATTCAGGAATGCAGTTTTGACATCCATTTGCCAAATTTCATAATCATAAAATGCGGCAATTGCTAACATGATTCAGACAGACTTAAGCATCGCTACGGGTGAGAAGGTCTCATCGTAGTCAATCCCTTCAACTTTATAGACAGTAACATTACCGTCAGCGTCAGTCTTCTTCTTGAAGATCCATTTATTCTCGATCGCTTGCCGATCATCGGGCAAGTCAACCAAAGTCCATACTTTGTTCTCATACATGGATCCCATCTCAGATTTCATGGCCTCAAACCATTTTGCGGAATCTGGGCTCACCATCGCTTCTTCATAGTTCGTAGGTTCGTCATGGTCTAGTAACATAACCTCCAGAACAGGATTACCGTACCACTCTGGTGCGGATCTTACTCTGGTTGACCTACGAGGTTCAGTAACAACTTGATCTGAAGTTTCATGATCATCATCATTAACTTCCTCACTAATTGGTGTAGACGTCACAGGAACCAGTTTCTGTGATGAACTATTTTCCAATAAGGGAGCAGGTACTGTTACCTCATCAAGTTGTACTTTCCTCCCACTCACTTCTTTCGAGAGAAACTCCTTCTCTAGAAAGGATCCATTCTTAGAAACGAATGTCTTGCCTTCGGATCTGTGATAGAAGGTGTACAGTTTCCTTTGGGTATCCTATGAAAGCATAACCCCAAAACGATAGCGGTAAATCAGTAAGAGACATCATAGAACGCACCATATCTAGTAAAGTACGATTACGATGTTCAGACACACCATTACGTTGTGGTGTTCCGGGTGGCGTGAGTTGCAAAACTATTCCGCATTGTTTCAAATGTAGACCAAACTCGTAACTCAAATATTCTCCTCCACGATCAGATCGTAGAAACTTTATTTTCTTGTTACGATGATTTTCAACTTCACTCTGAAATTCTTTGAACTTTTCAAATGTTTCAGACTTATGTTTCATTAAGTAGATATACCCATATCTACTTAAATCATCTGTGGAGGTGAGAAAATAACGATACCCGCCACGAGCCTCAACATTCATTGGACCACATACATCAGTATGTATGATCTCCAACAAATCAGTTGCTCGCTCCATAGTTCCGGAGAACGGTGTTTTAGTCATCTTGCCCATGAGGCATGGTTCGCAAGTACCAAGTGATTCATAATCAAGTGACTCCAAAAGTCCATCAGTATGGAGTTTCTTCATGCGCTTTACACCAATATGGCCCAAACGGCAGTGCCACAAATAAGTTGCACTATCATTATCAACTCGGCATCTTTTCGCTTCAACATTATGAATATGTGTATCACTACTATCGAGATTCATCAAAAATAGACCACTCTTCAAGGGTGCATGACCATAAAATATATTACTCATATAAATAGAACAACCATTATTCTCAGATTTAAATGAATAACCGTCTCGCATCAAACAAGATCTAGATATAATGTTCATGCTCAACGCTGGCACCAAATAACAATTATTTAGGTCTAAAACTAATCCCGAAGGTAGATGTAGAGGTAGCGTGCCGACGGCGATCACATCGACTTTGGAACCATTTCCCACGCGTATCGTCACCTCGTCCTTCGCCAGTGTTCGCTTAATCCGTAGTCCCTGTTTTGAGTTGCAAATATTAGCAACAGAACCAGTATCAAATACCCAGGTGCTACTGCGAGCTCTGGTAAGGTACACATCAATAGCATGTATATCACATATACCTTTGTTCACCTTGCCATCCTTCTTATCTGCCAAATACATGGGGCAGTTCCGCTTCTAGTGACCAGTCTGCTTGCAGTAGAAGCACTCAGTCTCAGGCTTAGGTCCAGACGTGGGTTTCTTCTGTTGAGCAGCAACTTGTTTGTTGTTCTTCTTGAAGTTCCCCTTCTTCTTCCCTTTGCCCTTTTTCTTGAAACTGGTGGTCTTATTGACCATCAACACTTGATGCTCCTTCTTGATTTCTACCTCCGCAGCCTTTAGCATTGCGAAGAGCTCGGGAATCGTCTTATCCATCCCTTGCATGTTATAGTTCATCCCGAAGCTCTTGTAGCTTGGTGGTAGTGATTGAAGAATTCTGTCAATGACGCTATCATCCGGAAGATTAACTCCCAATTGAATCAAGTGATTGTTATACCCAGACATTCTGAGTATATGCTCACTGACAGAACTATTCTCCTCCATCTTGATGTTGTATAACTTATAGGAGACTTCATATCTCTCAATCCGGGCCTTTGCTTGAAATATTAACTTCAACTCCTGGAACATCTCATATGCTCCATGACGTTCAAAACGTCGTTGAAGTCCCGGTTCTAAGCCACAAACCATGGCACACTGAACTATCGAGTAGTCATCAGCTTTGCTCTGCCTGACGTTCACAACATCTGGTGTTTCTCCTGCAGCAGGTTTGGCACCTAGCGGTGCTTCCAGGACATCACTCTTCTGTGCAGCAATGAGGATAATCCTCAAGTTACGGACCCAGTCCGTGTAGTTGCTACCATCATCTTTCAACTTTGCTTTATCAAGGAACGCATTAAAATTCAACGGAACAACAGCACGAGCCATCTATCTACAACAAACAATGACATGCAAAATACTATCAGGTACTAAGTTCATGATAAATTTAAGTTCAATTAATCATATTACTTAAGAACTCCCACTTAGATAGACATCCCTCTAATCATCTAAGTGATCACGTGATCCAAATCAACTAAACCATAACCGATCATCACGTGAAATGGAGTAGTTTCCAATGGTGAACATCACTATGTTGATCATATCTACTATATGATTTACGCTCGACCTTTCGGTCTCAGTGTTCTGAGGCCATATCTGCATATGCTAGGCTCGTCAAGTTTAACCTGAGTATTCTGTGTGTGCAAAACTGGCTTGCACCCGTTGTAGATGGACGTAGAGCTTATTACACCCGATCATCACGTGGGGTCTGGGCACGACGAACTTTGGCAACGGTGCATACTCAGGGAGAACACTTTATCTTGAAATTTAGTGAGAGATCATCTTATAATGCTACCGTCAATCAAAGCAAAATAAGATGCATAAAAGATAAACATCACATGCAATCAATATAAGTGATATGATATGGCCATCATCATCTTGTGCTTGTGATCTCCATCTCTGAAGCACCGTCATGATCACCATCGTCACCGGCGCGACACCTTGATCTCCATCGTAGCATCGTTGTTGTCTCGCCAACTTATGCTTCTACAACTATCGCTACCGCTTAGTAATAAAGTAAAGCATTACAGGGCGATTGCATTGCACACAATAAAGCGACAACCATATGGCTCCTGCTAGTTGCCGATAACTCGGTTACAAAACATGATCATCTCATACAATAAAATTTAGCATCATGCGTTGACAATATCACATCACAACATGCCCTGCAAAAACAACTTAGACGTCCTCTACTTTGTTGTTGCAAGTTTTACGTGGCTGCTACGGGCTGAGCAAGAACCGTTCTTACCTACGCATCAAAACCACAACGATAGTTTGTCAAGTTAGTGTTGTTTTAACCTTCTCAAGGACCGGGCGTAGCCACACTCGGTTCAACTAAAGTTGGAGAAACTGACACCCGCCAGCCACCTGTGTGCAAAGCACGTCGGTAGAACCAGTCTCGCGTAAGCGTACGCGTTATGTCGGTCCGGGCCGCTTCATCCAACAATACCACCGAACCAAAGTATGACATGCTGGTAAGCAGTATGACTTGTATCACCCACAAAGCACTTGTGTTCTACTCGTGCATATAACATCTACGCATAAAACCTGGCTCGGATGCCACGGTTGGGGAACGTAGTAATTTCAAAAAAAATCCTACGCACACACGGGATCATGGTGATGCATAGCAACGAGAGGGGAGAGTGTGTCCACGTACCCTCGTAGACCGAAAGCAGAAGCGTTAGCACAATGTGGTTGATCTAGTCGTACGTCTTCACGATCCGACTAATCAAGTACCGAACGCACGTCACCTCCGAGTTCTGCACACGTTCAACTCGATGACGTCCCTCGAACTCCGATCCAGCCGAGCTTTGAGGGAGAGTTCCGTCAGCACGACGGCGTGGTGATGATGATGATGTTGCCACCGATGCAGGGCTTCGCCTAAGCACTGCTACGATATTATCGAGGTGTACTATGGTGGAGAGGGGCACCGCACACGGCTAAAAGATCCAAGAGATCAATTGTTGTGTCTATGGGGTGCCCCTCTCCTTCGTATATAAAGGGGGAGGACAGGGCCGGCCAAGGGGAGGAGGCACGCCCAAGGGGGGAGTCCTACTCCCACCGGGAGTAGGACTCCTCCTTTTCCTATTTGGAGAGGGAGAGGGAAGGAAGAGGAAGGAGGAAGGAAGGAAAGGGGGGCCCGGCCCCCCTCCGAATTTGGATTGGGCTTGGGGGGAGCGCCCCCTCCCTTGCTCCTTTCCCCTCCTTTCCACTAAAGCCCATTAAGGCCAATATACCTCTCGGGGGGTTTCGATAACCTCCCAGTGCTCCGGTATTATCCCGTTCTCACCCGGAACCATTCCGGCATCCAAATATAGTCGTCCAATATATCGATCTTTACGTCTCGACCATTTCGAGACGCCTCGTCATGTACGCGATCACATCCGGGACTCCGAACTACCTTCGGTACATCAAAACACATAAACTCATAATATAACCGTCATCGAACTTTAAGCATGCGGACCCTACGGGTTCGAGAACTATGTAGACATGACCGAGACACGTCTCCGGTCAATAACCAATAGCGGAACCTGGATGCTCATATTGGCTCCCACATATTCTACAAAGATCTTTATCGGTCAAACCGCATAACAACATATGTTGTTCCCTTTGTCATGGGTATGTTACTTGCCCGAGATTCGATCGTCGGTATCTCAATACCTAGTTCAATCTCATTACCGGCAAGTCTCTTTACTCGTTCTGTAATACATCATCCCGCAACTAACTCATTAGTTGCAATGCTTGCAAGGCTTAAGTGATGTGCATTACCGAGTGGGCCCAGAGATACCTCTCCGACAATCGGAGTGACAAATCCTAATCTCGAAATACGCCAACCCAACAAGTACCTTCGGAGACACCTGTAGAGCACCATTATAATCACCCAGTTACGTTGTGACGTTTGGTAGCACACAAAGTGTTCCTCCGGTAAACGGGAGTTGCATAATCTCATAGTCATAGGAACATGTATAAGTCATGAAGAAAGCAATAGCAACATACTAAATGATCAAGTGCTAAGCTAAGGGAATGGGTCAAGTCAATCACATCATTCTCCTAATGATGTGATCCCGTTAATCAAATGACAACTCTTTTACTATGGCTAGGAAACATAACCATCTTTGATCAACGAGCTGGTCAAGTAGAGGCATATTAGTGACACTCTGTTTGTCTATGTATTCAGACATGTATCATGTTTCCGGTTAATACAATTCTAGCATGAATAATAAACATTTATCATGATATAAGGAAATAAATAATAACTTTATTATTGTCTCTAGGGCATATTTCCTTCAACTAGGTCTACAGCGCACGGAGAGTACGGTGCTATAGTACTCCACGAAACATGAACCATATGAAGCACGAATAGTGTTAGGAAGGGTGTATGAAGGGTGCACGGGATGGGAGCAAAAGTTCCCTTCTCGACCCACTTTTGGGTGTTTGGCAGAGTGCATGAAGGGTGCATGAGTCCACACTAGTAGGTTAACACAAATACAGGAAGAGGAAACAACTGCGACCAAGGCGGAGAGGAAAATGAGAAAACTTAATGTTTTTTGCTAATTAATAGCATTGCATGCAATGAACTAACCACTGCATGTCAAGTTTATTAGTCTCAAGTCATTGAAAGCATGCACGACCCACGTCTCTTATTGGTTGATATGTCACAAAACAAGAAACATGGAGGGAGTTAATGTACCGTGCCTAAGTGTTTTGGGATTATTTGGTTTTCGTAAGGTGACTTACACACCTAGACAGAGGAGTGTATTGAGATGAGAATGCAACCAAACACACCCACATGCTTTGTGCTAAAGTGACTGATCTGCACCGTCTGAGTTTGATCCAATGGTCATGTTGCGCCGAACATGGACATGCCCATGCAGAGGGCGCCTAAACACCACCGAAGTCCCTCTGCTTCTCGAGGCGCACGACGTTGGTGATCCAGGGGCGAAACGGCTGAAAGGCAATGCAATCTACGGGAAGGCAGTGGGAGCCAGCCGAGGAGCGGGGAATCTTTTGGTTTTCACCATGGTAAAACACCAGTCGACGACTTCTCACATCAGGGAGCAGTGGGTTTTACAGGCGGAGTCATCATGACTAATTGCTGCCGCGCCTGCTCCCGTCAATCAAAAAATTAAAAATCCTGCCGCACTCAAACACCAGAGCAACGCCGCGGTGGATATTTAAATTTACCTGCCGGCAAGTAGATAAAAAAGGGGTGAAAAAACAAATGTGGCGGCAGCCTAGCTAATCGGTCGAACTAGCCCAACTAGCTAGCCGCTGTGCTTCACTGGATTACTCGGCGGGAAAGTGGTCTTTCATGATTTGACGACTCATTTACTTGCTTCGGCGAAAACGCGCGGTAGGGCGTCCCACTTCAGGAAGAATATATGTGAGCACCACCCAGGAGGATCCCGAAACCGCGTGGTAGGGTGTACCATGTCTCGGCACAGAGAAAAAATGTGCGTGTAAAAAATTACTGTATCAGACGTAGTACCTATGGTTCAACCTCGGGACCCAGCCAGTCGGTCGAAAACACCCCACTAGCCACACGGCTTCATCATGCTAACATGGCACGGAGGATAGGTGTGGTTAGCTCCGTCTCGACCAGCCACAATGTCTCTTGTTCTAGGCGATTCTTCTATTTTCCAAGCTTTTTTTTAGTTGTAATAACACCACGGCAAGCTAGCGCTGCTCTTCGTGTGTGCCCGTGCAAAGGTTAGACGATGGAGAGAAGAGAGAGATCGCAGATCTGGGACCCACTGGTAAGTGAGTCAACGGTCATGCACGTGTTGACGAGGCACTCCCTCTACTCTACTCAACGTAATACTGTATAAAATCAAGTTATGGGACAAAGCCAACAACCGTTGTTGTTTCAGGCTATCGACTTACGCTTTGTAGTCCAGGTTGCCAGTTCGAATCTCGTCTTTCAGATTTGTTAGTTTTAGGTCCAAATTTGATTAATGACAAGTGGGACCCCCGTGTGTAATGGCATCTGAGCAGTCTTTGTGCTTGTAAGCAGTGGCCCAACTCTTTGGGGGCTTTTCTACAAAAACCATTCGAACCACCGAGGAGGTGTTGGGTCACAAATCCAATGGCTCTGAAGAGTTTGTATCACCAAAGCATCTAAGGTGTGGTAGCACATGATATTCTTACATACAGGAGAATATGATGTCCTCCTTCATCTTAGATGCTACGGTGATACGAGCTTCGAGGTTGTTGGATATGGGATCCAAGGGCATCTGAGTAGTTTTTGTACAAATTGTGTGCAATTCTCAAACTCATCAAGGTTTCCTGTAAAAATATTAAGACATCATGTGAGCTGCTATATCTCAGATCTACAAGCTCCAAGCAACTCGTGGGGGCACATGATATTCTCCAGGGGAGGAGGGGTGGAGGGTGCACAACCAATCGGTGGTTGGGAGGGTGGGGACAAATATAATCTAAACAACCCTAAGCAGAGCTTCACAATTTTATCTAAGGTCGAGGGGGTGACCCCCGACAATCATAGCTCCGCCTAATTAAACACAACATTTGCATGTACTATAGTACTAGACTTAATATTCATGTTTCAGTTTCATGTTCATTTTAAATATTGAATTGAGGACCATGCATGTCTTACATTTTACTCCCGTTCCTGAATATTAGTCTTTTTAGAGATTTCAAGTGGACTGGCACATACAGATGTATATAGACATATTTTAGAGTGTAGATTCACTCATTTTGCTCCGTATGTAGTCGCTTGTTGAAATCTCTATAAGACTAATATTTAGGAACAGAAGGAGTATTTTTGAATTCGTGTCATACATGCATGGTTTGGAAAATAGATGCACTATACTTATTGGATTGTTGTTGTGTTCATGTGTCGGTCTCTCTCTCTCTCTGTGTGTGTGTGTGTGTGTGTGTGTGTGTGTGTGTGTGTGGTCATATGCTTGATACATACCAAGTTTTCTCACCTCCATATTGTTCATCTTTTAAATTTGAATTTGCATTGGAAAACTTACAAGGGATACCATGAAATGTGAAATCCACGTTGAGATCACTATATCACAAACTCACTCTAATTCAACAACTCGTCATAAATCAATTACCACGTTGAGATTAGTATTAGCAATTAAAATACGGGCATTGTAATACACATAGATTCGTTCGGCAATTTAAAAGGTTCCTTTCGTATTCTCGAATGGAAGGACCCAACGGCATAGCAGCCAGACCATGGCTCGTGTTGATCCTAAAAAAATAAAAAAAATAAAAAAAACCGGGCTTGTGTCCTTCTGGTGGCGTGCGTGGTACGCACATTAGGCAACCCCAACCAGTCGAGCCTCCGCGTTTCGAGTTGAAATATCTGGCGGCCAGAATTCCAACCCTAGGAAATTCCCCTCATGTCCCTGGTCCATAATGACTACTGATGAACAACGGAGGGTGCTACCTCTTGAGCACTGCGTTGGTTTTCCCTTGAAGAGGAAAGGGTGATGCAGCAAAGTAGCGTAAGTATTTCCCTCAGTTTTTCGGAACCAAGGTATCAATCCAGTAGGAGGCTACGCGCGAGTCCCTCGCACCTACACAATACAAATAAATCCTCGCAACCAATGCGATAAGGGGTTGTCAATCCCTTCACGGTCACTTACGAGAGTGAGATCTGATAGATATGATAGGATAATATTTTTGGTATTTTTATGATAAAGATGCAAAGTAAAATAAAAGCAAAGGCAATAACAAAGTGTTGGAAGATTAATATGATGAAGATATACCCGGGGGCCATAGGTTTCACTAGTGGCTTCTCTCATGAGCATAAGTATTCTACGGTGGGTGAACAAATTACTGTTGAGCAATTGACAGAACTGAGCATAGTTATGAGAATATCTAGGTATGATCATGTATATAGGCATCACGTCCAAGACAAGTAGACCGACTCCGGCCTGCATCTACTACTATTACTCCACTCATCGACCGCTATCCAGCATGCATCTAGAGTATTAAGTTCATGAAAACAGAGTAATGCCTTAAGCGAGATGACATGATGTAGAGGGATAAATTCATGCAATATGATAAAAAAAACCATCTTGTTATCCTCGATGGCAACAATACAATACGTGCCTTGCTGCCCCTACTGTCACTGGGAAAGGACACCTCAAGATTGAACCCAAAGCTAAGCACTTCTCCCATTGCAAGAAAGATAATTCTAGTAGGCCAAACCAAACTGATAATTCGAAGAGACTTGCAAAGATAACCAATCATACATAAAATAATTCAGAGAAGATTCAAATATTGTTCATAGATAATCTTGATCATAAACCCACAATTCATCGGTCTCGACAAACACACCGCAAAAAGAAGATTACATCAAATAGATCTCCACGAGAGAGGGGGAGAACATTGTATTGAGATCCAAAAAGAGAGAAGAAGCCATCTAGCTACTAACTATGGACCCGAAGGTCTGAAGTAAACTACTCACACTTCATCGGAGAGGCTATGGTGATGATGTAGAAGCCCTCCGTGATGGATGCCCCCTCCGCCGGAGCTCCGGAACAGGCCCCAAGATGGGATCTCGTGGGTACAGAAGGTTGCGGCGGTGGAATTAGGTTTTTGGCTCTGTATCTGATCGTTTGGGGGTACGTAGGTATATATAGGAGTAAGAAGTACGTCGGTGGAGCAACATGGGGCCCACGGGGGTGGTGAGCGCGCCCCCTACCTCGTGGCCTCCTGGAAGCTTCTCTTACGTAGGGTCCAAGTCTCCTAGATCATGTTCGTTCCAAAAATCACGCTCCCGAAGGTTTCATTCCGTTTGGACACCGTTTGATATTCCTTTTCTGCGAAACTCTGAAATAGGCAAAAAACAACAATTTTGGGTTGGGCCTCCGGTTAATAGGTTAGTCCCAAAAATAATATAAAAGTGGATAATAAAGCCCAATATTGTCCAAAACAGTAGATAATATAGCATGGAGCAATCAAAAATTATAGATACGTTGGAGACGTATCAAGCATCCCCAAGCTTAATTCCTGCTCGTCCTCGAGTACGTAAATGATAAAAACAGAATTTTTTATGCGGAGTGCTACTTGGCATAATTTCAATGTAATTCTTCTTAATTGTGGTATGAATATTCACATCCGAAAGATTCAAGATAAAAGTTCATATTGACATAAAAATAATAATACTTCAAGCATACTAACTAAGCAATTATGTCTTCTCAAAATAGCATGGCCAAAGAAAGTTCATCCCTACAAAATCATATAGTTTGGTCATGCTCCATTTTCGTCACACAAGAATGCTCTCATCATGCACAACCCCGATGACAAGCCAAGCAATTGTTTCATACTTTAGTAATCTCAAACTTTATAAACCTTCACGCAATACATGAGCGTGAGCCATGGACATAGCACTATGGGTGGAATAGAATATGATGATGGGGGTTATGTCGAGAAGACAAAAAAGGAGAAAGTCTCACATCAACGAGGCTAATCAATGGGCTATGGAGATGCCCATCGATTGATGTTAATGCAAGGAGTAGGGATTGCCATGCAACGGATGCACTAGAGCTATAAATGTATGAAAGCTCAACAAAAGAAACTAAGTGGGTGTGCATCCAACTTGCTTGCTCACGAAGACCTAGGGCACTTGAGAAGGCCCATTGTTGGAATATACCAGCCAAGTTCTATAATGAAAAATTCCCACTAGTATATGAAAGTGACAAAACAAAAGACTCTCTATCATGAAGATTATGGTGCTACTTTGAAGCACAAGTGTGGAAAAAAAGATAGTTGCATTGCCCCTTTCTATTTCTTTTTTTGGGCCTTCATTTTTTTGGCCTTTCTCTTTTGGGGGGGGACAATGCTCTATTAAATGATGATCATCACACTTCTACTTTTTTACAACTCAATGATTACAACTCGATACTAGAACAAAGTATGACTCTATATGAATGCCTCCGGCGGTCTACCGGGATATGAACGAATTAGTGACATGTATGAAAGAATTATGAACGGTGGCTTTGCCACAAATACTATGTCAACTACATGATCATGCTAAGCAATATGACAATGATGAATGTGTCATGATAAACGGTATGGTGGAAAGTTGCATGGCAATATATCTCGGAATGGCTATGGAAATGCCATAATAGGTAGGTATGGTGGCTGTTTTGAGGAAGATATAAGGAGGTTTATGTTTGAAAGAGTGTATCATATCACGGGGTTTGGATGCACCGGCGAAGTTTGCACCAACTCTGAATGTGAGAAAGGGCAATGCACGGTACCGAAGAGGCTAGCAATGATGGAAGGGTGAGAGTGCGTATAATCCATGGACTCAACATTAGTCATAAAGAACTCACATACTTATTGCAAAAATCTACAAGTCATCAAAAACCAAGCACTACGCGCATGCTCCTAGGGGGATAGATTGGTAGGTAAAGACCATCGCTCGTCCCCGACCGCCACTTATAAGGAGGACAATCAAAGAACACCTCATGTTTCAAATTTGTTACACAAAGTTTACCATACGTGCATGCTACGGGACTTGCAAACTTCAACACGAGCATTTCTCAAATTCACACCTACTAAACTAGCACGACTTTGATATTATTACCTCCATATCTCAAAACAATCATCAAGCATCAAGCTTCTCTTAGTATTCAACACACTCATAAGAAAGTTTTTACTAATCTTGAATACCTAGCATATTCGGATTATTTAAGCAAATTACCATGCTATTTAAGACTCTCAAAATAATCTAAGTGAAGCATGAGAGATCAATAGTTCCTATAAAACAAAATCCATCACCGTGCTCTAAAAGATATAAGTGAAGTACTAGAGCAAAACTATATAACTCAAAATATATAAGTGAAGCACAAAGAGTATTCTAATAATTTCCAAATCGTGTATGGCTCTCTTAAAAGGTGTGTACAACAAGGATGATTGTGGTAAACTAAAAGCAAATACTCAAATCATACAAGACGCTCCAAGCAAAACACATATCATATGGTGAATAAAAATATAGCTCCAAGTAAAGTTACCGATGGAAGTAGACGAAAGAGGGGATGCCTTCCGGGGCATCCCCAAGCTTTGAATTTTTGGTGTACTTAGATTATCTTGGGGGTGCCATGGGAATCCCCAAGCTTAGGCTCTTGCCACTCCTTGTTCCATAATCCATCAAAATCTTTCACCCAAAACTTGAAAACTTCACAACACCAAACTCAACAGAAATCTCGTGAGCTCCGTTAGCGAAAGAAAACAAAAGACCACTTCAAGGTACTGTAATGAACTTATTCTTTATTTATATTGGTGTTAAACCTACTGTATTCCAACTTCTCTATGGTTTATAAACTATTTTACTAGCCATAGATTCATCAAAATAAGCAAACAACACACGAAAAACAGAATCTGTTAGAAACAGAACAGTCTGTAGTAATCTGTAACTGACGCAAACTTATGGAACTCCAAAAATTCAGCCAAAATAGGACGACCTAGGCAATTTGTTTATTGATCAGAAGCAATTGGAATAAGTATTTTATCACGTTATGGTGATTTTTAACAATTGTTTTCGTGAACAGAAAGTTTCTGGAAATTACAGCAAGATCAAATAACTATCATCCAAGAAGATCCTATTGGTTTAACATGGCACAAACACTAATTAAAAGATAAAAACACATCTAACCAGAGGCTAGATGAAATATTTATTCTTAAACAGAAGCAAAAACTAAAAAACTAAAAATAAAATTGGGTTGCCTCCCAACAAGCGCTATCGTTTAACGCCCCTAGCTAGGCATAAAAGCAAGGATAGATCTAGGTATTGCCATCTTTGGTTTTAGGGAAAAAGAGAGCAAACTTGCTATCTATGGAATTAATCTTTCTATTTTGACAAAGTACATGGCCATTAATGGTAGAAGAAAGATTAAGTATGCTGCAGAAATTGGCATCTAGGCTAGCTTTTATCTCTGTGATAGATTCGTTTTGGTAAGAAAGCAAAAGAGATGTGATTTCAACTTTCTAGTTAATGGGGTGCCCAAATATCGTTTTCATATTTTCATAGGTATCTATGGGGTCCCCTTCAAGAAAACCCTCTTCAAAAATAGAATCCAAGACTTATTTGAATGAAGCGGGCAACCCAACATACAAGCTTTTTAAGTAAACCTCAATTTGGTATTGAGGTGCATAGCTAGCACGGATCCTTAATAGCCTATCCCAAGCATCTTTCAAAGATTCATCAAGTAAATAACGAAATATTCCGGAATCTTCTTCATGAAAATTGCTAAGGTTTTCATTGATAATTCCGGCAGGTTTTTCCATAGTACTTTTATTTATGAGTTTAGATAAGATAGCAGGATTGTCTAAAGCGCTGAAACTCGGGAGAGAAACCCCAACTCTTTTTTGTTCTGACATGGCGAGGGTAAAAGCGACCGAACAGAGGCAACCGGAAAAGAGAGGGCGAATAAAATGGCAATGGTGAAGTGGGGGAGAGGAAAATGAGAGGCAAATGGCAAATAATGTAATGCGGGAGATAAGCGATTGTGATGGGTACTTGGTATGTTGACTTTTGCGTAGACCTCCCCGGCAACGGCGCCAGAAATCCTTCTTGCTACCTCTTGAGCATTGCGTTGGTTTTCCCTTGAAGAGGAAAGGGTGATGCAGCAAAGTAGCGTAAGTATTTCCCTCAGTTTTTGAGAACCAAGGTATCAATCCAGTAGGTGGCTACGCGCGAGTCCCTCGCACCTGCACAATACAAATAAATCCTCGCAACCAACGCGATAAGGGGTTGTCAATCCCTTCACGGTCACTTACGAGAGTGAGATCTGATAGATATGATAGGATAATATTTTTGGTATTTTTATGATAAAGATGCAAAGTAAAATAAAAGCAAAGTAAAAAAGCAAAGGCAATAACAAAGTGTTGGAAGATTAATATGATGAAGATAGACCCGGGGGGCATAAGTTTCACTAGTGGCTTCTCTCATGAGCATAAGTATTCTACGGTGGGTGAACAAATTACTGTTGAGCAATTGACAGAATTGAGCATAGTTATGAGAATATCTAGGTATTATCATGTATATAGGCATCACGTCCAAGACACGTAGACCAACTCCTGCCTGCATCTACAACTATTACTCCACTCATCGACCGCTATCCAGCATGCATCTAGAGTATTAAGTTCATGAAAACAGAGTAACGCCTTAAGCAAGATGACATGATGTAGAGGGATAAATTCATGCAATATGATAGAAACCCCATCTTGTTATCCTCGATGGCAACAATACAATACATGCCTTGCTGCCCCTACTGTCACTGGGAAAGGACACCGAAAGATTGAACCCAAAGCTAAGCACTTCTCCCATTGCAAGAAATATCAATCTAGTAGGCCAAACCAAACTGATAATTCGAAGAGACTTGCAAAGATAACCAATCATACATAAAAGAATTCAGAGAAGATCCAAATATTGTTCATAGATAATCTTGATCATAAACCCACAATTCATTGGTCTCAACAAACACACCGCAAAAAGAAGATTACATCGAATAGATCTCCACGAGAGAGGGGGTGAACATTGTATTGAGATCCAAAAAGAGAGAAGAAGCCATCTAGCTACTAACTATGGACCCGAAGGTCTGAGGTAAACTACTCACACTTCATCGGAGAGGCTATGGTGATGATGTAGAAGCCCTCCGTGATGGATGCCCCCTCCGGCGGAGCTTCGGAACAGGCCCCAAGATAGGATCTCGTGGGTACCAAAGGTTGCGGCGGTGGAATTAGGTTTTTGGCTCCGTATCTGATCGTTTGGGGGTACGTAGGTATATATAGGAGGAAGAAGTACGTCGGTGGAGCAACGTGGGGCCCACGAGGGTGGAGGGCGCGCCCTGGGGGGTGGGCGCGCCCCCCTACCTCGTGGCCTCCTGGAAGCTTCTCTTACGTAGGGTCCAAGTCTCCAGGATCATGTTCGTTCCAAAAATCACGCTCCCGAAGGTTTCATTCCGTTTGGACTCCGTTTGATATTCTTTTTCTACGAAACTCTGAAATAGGCAAAAAAACAGCAATTCTGGGCTGGGCCTCCGGTTAATAGGTTAGTCCCAAAATAAATATAGAAGTGGATAATAAAGCCCAATATTGTCCAAAACAGTAGATAATATAGCATGGAGCAATAAAAAATTATAGATACGTTGGAGACGTATCAGAGGGATGCTTTAGTAACTAGACAACGTTACCTACCATGCCAAGTGAGGGAGTCCTGGCTTAGGGGGTCCTCGGACTGCCGGACTATATACTTTGGCCGGACTGTTTTACTATGAAGATACAAGATTAAAGACTTCGTCCCGTGTCCGGATGGGACTCTCCTTTGCGTGGAGGGCAAGCTTGGCAATTCGGATATGTAGATCTCCTCCCTTGTAACCGACTCTGTGTAACCCTAGCCCCCTCCGGTGTCTATATAAACCGGAGGGTTTAGTCCGTAGGACAAGGACAATCATAATCATAGGCTAGCTTCTAGGGTTTAGCCTCTACGATCTCGTGGTAGATCAACTCTTGTAATACTCATATCATCAAGATCAATCAAGCAGGAAGTAGGGTATTACCTCCATCGAGAGGGCCCGAACCTGGGTAAACATTGTGTCCCCCGCCTCCTATTACCATCCGCCTTAGACGCACAGTTCGGGACCCCCTACCTGAGATCCGCCGATTTTGACACTGACATTGGTGCTTTCATTGAGAGCTCCACTGTGCCGTCGTGATAAAAGCTTGATGGCTCCTTCGATCATCGACAATGATGCGATCCAGGGCGAGGCTTTCCTCCCCGGACAGATCTTCATATTTGGCGGCTTCGTACTGCGGGCCAACTCGCTTGGCCATCTCGAGCAGATCGAGAGCTACACCCCTGGCCATCAGGTCATGTAACATCCCAAATTTTCAATTTGGTATGTTATACATAGATCATCATTTCATATCATGTTTTATTGCATTTTGACAAATCCTTGATAAATCCTAAGCAACTCAAGGACCCTCGGAGAGAGTTGGGGATTTTCTCGAATTTTCATATTTGATTTTCATCAAATAATAAGACGAGGATTTTGGTTTTAATTATTTTTCTCTCCGGAAAAATATTTCATTTTAAAATAAAACGAGAGGAGAAAACATGACTTCTCCAAAACAATTGAAATACTGGAGGAAAAAGGTTAAAATCATTATTTGGAATTTATTTGGATTTTATTTGCAATTTTATTGCATTAAAAATATTGCATGTTTTCAAAATATTTATTTTGATTTAAAACAATGTTCACCCTGTTCTAGATTTTCTAACTAGACGGGGAAAATTTATTTCATATTTTTCCGATTTTTATTTATTTTTCTACGTATTATTTTCCGCGGAACTTATTTTAAAAAAAACAAACGCGCGCGCCCGCTGGGCCGAGCCCAGGCCGCGGCCCACCCCGTCGCCCCTCTCCTCTCTCCTCATGACGCCGCCGCCGGAGTCCGCCATGGCCACGACACCGTCGCCGCCTCGGTTTGCCCCTCCCCCAAGCCGCCTCGGACCCCCCCTCCTATATATATAGCCCCCCCTCTCTCTCCCCTCAACCCGCAGCCGCCGCCGCACTCACCGCCGCCGC